>NC_081413.1:646928287-647228287 GCF_030272615.1 Cryptomeria japonica
TGGTTACAAGTGAGAAATTGACAAGGAAATATGTTTCTACACTAGTAAATCCTACAAGATACAAATCTATGATTGGAGGTCTGCTTTATTTGACTCAAACTAGGCCTGACATAATGAATGTTGTTTGTATTGCATATAGATTTCAGAGTGATCCTAGAGAAAATCATGAGAGTGCGGTGAAAAGGATTTTTAGATACTTGCAAGGTACATTTGAATATGGTTTGTGGTACCCTAAGGATGATGAATTTACTTTATGTGCATATACAGATGTTGATTGGGTTGGAGATGTTGATGACCAGAAAAGTACTTTTGGTGGAGCTTTCTTTCTTGAAAAGAAGTTGGTTTCATGGATCAGCAAGAAACAATCATGTACTTCTTTATCTACTGCTGAAGTTGAGTATGTTGTTGCTGCTACTAACTACACATAGGTTCTATGGATGAAGCAAATGTTGAAGGATATCAAAGTGCATTGCACTGGACTGGTAGTTATTCACTGTGATAACTCTGCTGCTATTGACATATCAAAGAATCTAGTATTTCATTCTAAGACAAAGCGCATATCTATCAAGTATAACTTTTTGAAGGAGAAGGTGGAAGAAAATGAAGTCAGGTTGGTTTATGTGAATACTAGAGAGAAGATTGCAGATATTTTCACTAAACTTTTGCCTAAAGAACTATTTGAGTACCTGAGAGGCGAGTTAGGGGTTTCTACCCCTCCGACAGAGAACTGATTGATGCTTTTTGGCTTCAGCCTAGTATGTATTATTAGAGATATTATTTATTTCAACACTAATGTGGGGATGCTACTACCCATGGGGAGTATTCAGCTTTGTGTTTTAGTGGTTTATATTTTTTCTTTGATATTTTTGTCAGATTTATGGCATTGATGTCAAAGGGGGAGAGATATTGATGTGAAAAAGAAAAAAGGGAGTTGTATACATTACGAGAGATATATGTGTAATTCAGAGCTTTAAAAAGATATCATTTACAGGGGGAGTTTGGTCTTTATTTCAAAACTTCATTGCTATGGAGTTTGGTCTTTGTTTCAGAACTTAATTGCTATATCTTTGAGTGGGAGATTGTTGGTTGTCTTCTATTGGGGGAGACTTGTTCAGCATTTCTTGGTACTTAGATGCTTTTCACATTTAGTGTCGTCATCAATGCCAAAGGGGGAGATTGTTGGCCATTTGGAGGAATTTATTATGTGTTGTATTAATGTTTTGTCATTGATGTCAACACTAGTTGTTTTTTATGCTTTACCGGCACCCTTCTAGTCCCGGTAGGATGAGTGGTTTCTAGCTGGTTTGGATCCGGTATGCTCCAGTATGGTTTGGTTATGGAAATGGCTTATTCATGATACTCATGTTCATATTCAATCTATTGGTTTTGGTTTGGTGATCAGATGCTATCCTTCTTGCTTGGAATCTTGGTTTGTTGTTCTGGTGAGGGTTTCACCGGCAGATCTTTGATGAAGATCTGTGATGATATGCATAAGTGGTGTTGGTGTAGCTTCTGGTATGGATTCAGGATGCTGATGGTGATCATGTTCGAGACTTGATGGATGGAGATCATTTCTTTAGCATGTGGACCTATATTGGGTCCTGGTTGATCTAGGTTATGGATCAGCTTAATGAAACATGTGGATTGGACCTCTCAATGTGTTCTTGGGATATCTTATGTGTTGGATATTGGTTTTTTGGTCTAAGGCTAACATGTTTTGTAATTATGTAATTGATTTATTGTCTAGTGGTTGACCTAATTGTTATGGTCAAGGGTTTGTATATATATGATGTAAGATCTCATTGTAGATCATCATAGGCATATGATCAGGGAATGGGAAATGGATATGTAATGTGCAAATAATGTAATATCATTTAGGTAGAGTATTTGGTCGATCATTGGAGATCGAGTTGGGTTTATGTAAGAGGATTTAGTCCTTCGGTATTGAGCTTAATCGAAACTATACTCAGGCATAGGAGATGTTATCTTTGCAATTCATACCTTCTTCCGGATTGTAGTCTAGATTTCTATGTAGTCAATGAGACTCCTTTTGTGATGAGCAGAGCGCTCTAGGTTGTTGGCCTTCCTACAAGTGCATGCCCCTCAATTGTAATTCACATACTTACTGTAGAAGTATTATCTGACTGTGGGTAGGCTTCCCACCGTGGTTTTTCCCTTTATAGGGTTTTCCACATATAAATCTTGGTGTCATGTGGATGGTATTTATTCTCTGAGCATTGTTTATGCTTAATTGATTTAACTGTTATTCTGATATTTGGTTTAAGCATTCTGGTATTAATGTTTTGGGTTTTGGTATTAAAGATTTAATTGCTAAATGTTTTGGTAATCTGTGAAAACTGATTCACCCCCCCCCCCCTCAGTTGTCTTCCGGTAATTTGAACTGTCTAACATCTATATCTCTCTCTTTCTCTTCCAATATATATTTATGTCCCTTATTGTAGAACACAAGATATCATTGAGAGGAGGGGTGAATCAATGATTATAAACAATTTCAAACAATGTGTGCAACCAGAAGGATAATGAAAGCACTAAAAATCAACCACATACAAGATCACATCACATAATACCAGATATACGAGGAAAACCCAATGTGGGAAAAACCTCAATGACAAATGTTGTTGGAGATCTACTGCTCCAATCTAGCCTCACAATGAAATAACAACTTTACAATGTTTAGGGCACCAACCCCTAGCAATTTATGGGCACTTGCCCAAAGGAATTGTTACACTATATCACTGTTTACCGGTTACCTTAAACCTTCATTACTAGATCTTCAACTAACACTCAGTCACTTCAATATTTTTTTATCAACACTCAAACTGATCAGCCTGGCAAAATCACACTTTATCATTAATCATCCAACATACTATCTAATTTCTTAAATCGTTGATCTGCAAATTTATATACATGCTTTCCGCCAAAAAAAAACTCAAAATTCATGTGCTTAGGGTTTTCTTCACTGACCACAATCTGTATCAAATCGGATCTCATCTTCTTGAATCGACAACCCGCAACAAGTTAGCAAAAAGCTCTATCCTATTTTTATTCTTCCTATAAGCATTTACTATATTTAGCAAACTGGACTCTGTTCATCAGTCTTGATTTTGTCGATCACAATAAATGATCTAACTGTTTCTTTCTCCAGATCAACAAGACAATCAGATATCCTACTTCAATCATAATGTAAAAGAATAAAATCTCTGACCTTCGATTTTCTTTGAGCCGCAATCGTCTGCAACTGATCTGTGATTTTTGCAAACAACATTTAATACTGACCTAGTCAGCAACTATCTTGTTGATGCACCATTCACCTACCACTGCATGTTCACCACCTGGAGTCCACGTGACATCTCTGTCAGCATCCAACTCACTTGATTGTGTTGGTTGAAACTCAGTCACCGATCGAACATGCTACCGGTTAACCTTCATAATGTGCACTTCTTTGTTCTATTGGTTAGAACATGCTATCTCGGACTACACTTACCAGGTTTTCTTTCTTACTGATTGACAGACTTACCGGTTGACATCCCATACCGGTTGACATCAACATGCCAACAATCTCCAATGTCTGTAACAACATCTTGCATATCAGTTGACATACTTACCGGATGACATCAATGACAATACAATGCCAACACTTATTTCTCTCACCCTCTCTCCGGCTCTATTTGTCCATTTATTTATATCTCTCCCTCTTCCCCTCTCTATATATTTATAGCTTTCTAGTTCTATCTCACTTTATATATATCATCTCTCCCTCTTCCTTTATATCTCTCTATCTCTTCCTCTTTGTCTCTCTCTCTCTATCTCCTCTCTTTCTATCTTTATCTCCCCCTCTCCCTTTCTCTCTTTTTTTCCCTCCTCTTTTCCTCTGTCTTCATCTCTACCTCTATATTCATCTCTCACCCTAATCTCTAGGCATGCCTCCTTCTATCCATCCATATCTCTCTCATTCTCCCTCTTTTTGGACCTCTATATCCATATCTCTTTTCCCCTCTATATCTATTTATCCCTATCACTTCTTTCATCTATCCCTCTATCTCTATCTCTTTGTACCACTATATCTCTCCCTCTCTCTATATATCACTTCCTATCTCTATCTTTATCTTTCTATATCTTCATCTCTCTTCAACTATTTATTTTTCTCTTCCATATCTATATAATTATCTCCCCTCTCTCTTTGTCTCTCTCATATCTCTCTCCTTCTCTCCATCTTCCTATCCTCATTCTCCATCTCTATCTTTGACTCCAACTATATCTTCATCTTCTTTTGTATCTATATGTCTATCTCTTTACCAATCTCTCCCTCACACTTACCCCTCTTTCTAGCCCTATCTCAGCCTCACTCTTGTGCTCACCCTATTGCAAAGATAATATGAGCTTGTTGCTAATAAAACTTGATTATCTTCTCAATTCAAAGGTTTCATTTCAGTTATGCTTGAATCCTTATAAGTGGATGCATAGTTGATTTTAAGCTATCACCTCTTAATTAAGTCCTTTGTTGTACAAACAACATCGTGTCCACAAATTCACCTCATGCACTACATAGCTTAATCCTAAAAATAGACCAAATTTTTTCCAATTGACCTTCCACACCTCTTTGGCATACCCATTGCACACCAAAGTGCAATTACTAGTTTATATTATTTTATTAAAATTAACTTGTAGTTAATATTACATAAATATAATTATTCTAATATAATTTTAAAATGACAAGGAAAAAAATTATAATAATTAAAAATTAGAACAAATATTTTTATTACAATACTATGATGGCAAGTACTCACCACTGCAAGACACTTGTTAACATTATTCTTAACTAGATGAGAAGTTGCATGATTTGCAAGTTTTATTTATTTATACTCCAAGTTTCCTTATTAATATTACTCTTAACTAGAAGAAAAGTTGCATAATTTGCAAGTTTTCTTTATTTATAATCCAAGTTTTCCTTGTTAAACAAACATTTTATACTTAGTCCAGTTAGCTTGGAGTAATATGGGCAATTATTTTATGCAAATTCTAAGTTTTCCTTATTAATATTACTCTTAATTTGAAGAGAAGTTGCATAATTTGTAAGTTTTTCTTATTTATAATCTTTTTAATTAGAAGAGGAAGTCTTCCTTACACTTCATTATTTAAAACAATTTGGTGAACAAGTTAGTGGCTATCCATTTGAACAATATAATCTCCTTCATTCCTTCATTCCATTTACTAGAGCATTGCTTGAGGTATATTAACAATATAATCTCTTCTTATTATTTATAATCTTTTTTAATACTCCATTATAGGTGGTTAGTTGAATTGTCACTCATTCACAAAACCATCAATTTATTAAATATACGACTTTTATATTGGAGAAAAAAAAAAAGACTTGCCAAAGCAATGATAGTAAGACACCACAACAAGGACATTTTTAAAGAAGTTAAAGCAAATCTCACTATTATTAAAGAAGTTTTTATTTCTTGGTTCTATAAGTGTTTAATCAAATTGTCACTTGGGTTTAAGATAGATATTTTAAATATATTCATTTAAAACATATCAAAATTTTCAATACAAAATACTAATTTACCTTACAATTACATAAACCTATTTTATTTATTAGATATAAGGTTTACTCAAGGTTATAATTTATTTAAGGTTATAGTTAAGGTTCAATTAGGATTAGCTATAAGATTCAACTAGGGTTGTTGTGATGGTTAAGAGGTTAAGGATTAATTCTAATAATTGAATTACAAGTCAATCATAGGTTAATTTGGAAGAATTTGGATACAAGACACATAGTTTGGATAGAAACATACAATATCTTTAGGCTAAACGCTCAATAAAAATTGTATTTGAAAAAAAAAATTAAGTTTCAATGAATGAATATCATTAAAAAAATTACATTACAAGTAAAATAGAGGGCCATAACAACAGTGTCATCTGAATATGTTGATAACACTTTGTATGGTTAGTTAAAATATACAAATACAAATAAAAATAGAAATATGTTTTGACCTATCAAATGAATTTGACTGTCATTTGAATTAAATGATGCAAGTATTACCAATTAAGTAGTGAAAACATTTTGAACCATGCCACCTTCTATTTATTTCTACAAATATTAGAATGTATGTAATATCATTTTAATTACTCTTTTTTATTGTTTCCTTTGAATGCATGTCATTCCATTTAATTAAAATATTTAATTACTACTTTCGACTGTTTCTCATCTATTATTATAAAATCAATAACTATAAAAACAACTACTACCAAGTTTTAATTACTAAATTGTTATTATTATTTTAAATGAAATTTAAAGAACTTTTAATTTGTATAGAAACAAACTCTTAAATTTTTAAAAGAATTTTTTTTTTTTTTACTTTAAATTTTTTTAAGAAACTCATTATTTTTTTAAAAAACTTTTTTAGAAACTTTTAAATTTTTTCAATGAAATTTTTTAACATTCTAATTGATCAAGAAAAAAATTGGTTTTTCAATCATGGACTCGAGTATGTTTTCTTTTGTGCATTTTCTCTTAAATTTTCATAGGTTAGAAGGTTTTCTTCCAACGAGCTTTCATTTGTATAAAACTGGTTTTGTTTGTCTCTTTAAAATTATTTATTTGCATGAAAAAAAAATTGGTTGTAACTTGCAAGAAAGTTGTAATTATTGTCTTAAATTTAATAATGGTAGCATAAATTGAATGCTCATAAAAAAAAAATTTATAAAATTATTCTAGAATAAAGATAAATCTTAAACTTCCAAAACAATCTATTATAACAATAGATATGTAAGGAATTTTTATTCTCTTTATATGTAGCTGCGTATTTGGAAAATAATCATTATTCCTTTAAACTTGAAAACATTCCATTTTGAAATCAAGTGGATTTGCATAGAAATCAAATAGTTGTGCATAAAATTCAAAAGATATATGATGCATAGCCAACAGGGAAACTTGGTTTTCTAGACCTATACCCACAATCTAGGCCACAACTACCCTTGCAACGGTCATGAACATTCAAAAATTAGTTAGGGGAGTTAGTTTAGACATCTATAAGGCCATGTGGGTCGAAGATATTTGAAGTTGTTTATTTTTGGTGATTGAAGCAATAAGAAACTCTGCATTTTCCTACAAATTCTCATATTATTCTCATTTCCATCTGTTCTATAAGACTGGTAGAGGTTCAATTTGGTCATGGATGCATAGACTAATGAAGTAGGATCATATTGGACTTGGTTTCAACAATTTTGGTGGAGTTAGGAGCATTTTATAGCCAAATTACCTGTACCGAGTCTGAAACCCTCTCCATTGCTATGGTTTGGACTTCAAATGCCTCTAACTTGATTTTCCATTGTGGGAACTTCATGGCCTTGGGGGGAAAACAAGTAGAGGACATGTATTATGTGATTTCAAAAGCATTTTTTCAGGAAAGTTTTGGGAGGTCAGAGATTTTGCATGTATTAGTTGGGCATCTCTATGTGACCGGCTTGAGAAGAAGGATGAGTTGTTGTGTAATTGAATGCTTGGAGTGGATCAGTCCAAACTAATAGTGAATTTGGTGCTCCTAGGGTGTGGCAGCACTATAGAAACCTTTTCCTTGTTCTGTTCAATCCATTTGAAGGCCCTTGCTTTGTGAACCAAACCTAATTAGGCCTAATAGACCTAATTAGCCCAATTCGGGTTTAGCCATTAGGAGGATGAGTTGGTGTCTTCAACTTTGGAATCTCAAAGAAATTCAAAAAGGGTACTCATAGCACTAACTTGTTTGTAGGGTCCTTTGGCAACTTGGAAAGTTAAGGTGGAAATACTCATTAGGTCGACCTAATTTAATTAGGTCTCCTCCATAGACAGTGGTAAACAGTCAAGGCAACAAGCCTAAGGGGTTGTCAAAATTGGTTGAGTTGGAGTATTCTAAGCATGGTGAAACATTCTAGTCCACTCCATTCCATTATGTAGTCATTCCATGCACAAGAGGGATACCCTAGCCTATGAAGGATTAGGTCTAGGAAGGGATCATATGGATCTTGTCACATAAACTGTGTGTATAAAGTTTTCAGCATCATAAAAAGGCTCTAGTACTATCCTTAGAGGATCTGAGGGGTCTGTGGTACTAAGTGGTTATTTATTGCAAGGGTAGTTGTGGCCTAGATTGTGGGTATAGGTCTAAAAAACCAAGTTTCCATGTTGCCTCTACATCATCGTGGTATCAGAGTAGGGAATTGGTCTTTGGATTGATATATTTATGGTATATGTCAGAAGGATCTAAAGAAGAGGTTTTTACAATGCCTCCTAAGGGGTTAAATGTCAAGATAGCCAGGAGACTCCAAGAGTTGGAGGATAAGAACAAAAGGTTGGAAGAAGAAGTTGAGAAACTGAAAAAGAAGGGTGATGAAGATGAGGAAGGGGATGAGGAAGAATCCCCTAGGTAGGAAGAGGTAATTCATGTAGACTAGAGACATCTCATAGATGCCCTTAAGTCAGTTGGAAGGCGACCATCAGATGGCAAGTCAAAGATACCCATTTTCAGTGGAAAGTTGAATCTAGATGAAGTGATGGATTGGATAGAGACCCTTAACAACCAATTTGAATGTGAAGAAGTCCCTGAGAACCAAAAAGTGAAGATAGTCAAGTCAAAGATGAAGGGATCGGCCCTTACATGGTGGAACTACATTCAAAGTGAAAGAGTGAGAGAAAAGGGAAACATGATCTCCTCCTGGAAGAGAATGGTCTCCAAGATTAAGGAGGTATACATACTTGAAGATTATGAAGTTCAACTGCATAGAAAAATGAAGAATTTGAAGCAGAGAGACATGGATGGCAATACTTACACTAAGGAGTTCCATAAGTTGAGTCTCAGATCAAACAAGCAAGAAGGAGAGAAGGAGAAGGTGACCATGTATTTGAATGGACTGAGACTAGGTATCCAAGATGAATTAAATTTGCTAGCCCCTGATACTGTTAACAAATGTTATCAGTTAGCCTTGAGGGTAGAAGAAAAGTTGAAAAGGAAACAAGAACAGAATAATAGGGGAAAAGGAAATAATTTCAGGGGTAGAGGAGGATCTAATGGAAGAGGACAGTTCCCAAGGAGAGAAACAAGGGAAATCTAGTTCTAAAGGCAATTTCAGAGGGAGAACGACGAATGGGAGAGGAAGATTTGGGGGAAGAATTTATGGTCCACTGAGATGTTACAATTGCAATCAGATTGGACACTCGGCCATATATGCCCTGAGAAGACAAGATCGAATACTCCAGGAGAAAGGAGAACTCAATTGTTCCAAGATGATGCCCAAAGTTTCAATTCTCCATCCGAAGATATGGACCGTGAAGAAGGGGTATGTTCGATGATGGGGAGGAATCTCTTAAAGGTGCCTGCTACCTAAGAACCACCACGGAGGAAGACAATATTCAGAACCAATTGTAAAATCCATGGAAAGGTATGCAAACTTCTAATTGATTTTAGTTCTATAGAAAATATAGTGTCTCTTGAAATGGTATAAAATTTGAATTTAACAAGGATTCCTCACCCTTACCCATATAAAGTATCATGGTTGACAAAGAGTCAATAAACACTAGTGAATGAAAAATCATGGGTGGATTTTTCAATTAGGGATTACAAGGACAAAGTATTGTGTGATATTGTAGACATGGATGCATGCCATTTATTATTAGGTCACCCTTGGCAATATGACCTAGAAGCCCAACATGATGGGAAGAAGAACACCTATGCAATCCTAAAAGATGGTGTCAAGTATACTATGAAGCCTTTGCCTGATCAAAAACCAGAGCAGCAAAAGGAACCAACTATCATACTAATAGGGGAGAAAGAAATATTGCAAACCAGGAAAGAAGCAGGTGACATGGGGTATGAAATGGTGATAAAACCAAAAGACAAGGCAAAATCAGGAGACGAGCAGAAAGAGGTCCCTAAGGAAGTGCAAGAACTATTAGACAAGTATAATGGGGTAATTGCAAAATTTTTACCCAATGCCCTCCCTCCCATCAAAGATATAACTCATCAAATTGATTTAATCCCAATAGCCTCTCTACCTAATAAGGCTACCTATAAGATGACCCCAGCCCAAAATGCAGAAATTGCCAAGCAAGTGTAGGAGTTATTAGATAAAGACCTCATTAAGAAAAGTCTCATCCCCTATGCAATACCCACTATTTTATCCCCTATGATAGATGGCACATGGAGACTTTGTACTGATTCTCTAGGGGAAATCAATAAGATAACAATTAGATATAGGTTCACAATGCCTCAGATAGAAGATCTATTGGATCAGTTGGGTGGAGCATGCTACTTTTCTAAGATAGATCTAAAATCAGGCTATCATCAAATCAAGATCAAACTAGGGGATGAATGGAAAATGACCTTTAAAACAAATGAGGGTCTTTATGAATGGCTTGTAATGCCATTTGGTCTCAGTAATGCCCCAAGCACATTTATGAGACTTATGAATGAAGTTCTCCATGATTTTATTGGCAAGTTTATATTTGTCTATTTGGATGGCATTCTTGTGTTTAGCAGATCTAAAGAGGAGCACTTGGAGCACTTGAATCAAGTCTTGAGGAGGCTTCATGAACATAAGTTGATGATCAACTTGGAAAAATGCACTTTTATGTAGGAAGAACTCACCTACCTTTGCTTTGTCATCTCCCAAGGTACATTAAAGATGTATCCTTCCAAGGTGGAAGCCATCATCAATTAACCAATTCCTAAAGTACCAAGTGATGTTAAAATCTTTCATGGTCTATCCACATTCTATAGAAAATTTATAAAGAATTTTAGCCAAATATGTGCCCCAATTCTTGATACAATTAAAGGAGGTAAGAAGACAAGGTTCTCTTGGACAAATGAAGCTAATAAATCCTTTGAATACTTGAAGTCTAGGGTAGCATAATTTACAATACTTGTTCTCCCTGACTTTAACAAGTTGTTTACTATTGAAACTAATGCTAGAAACTTGGCAATAGGGGTGGTACTTAGTCAAGAGGGCAGACCTATGGCATTTTTCTCATAAAAACTTAATGAGGTAAAGAAAAAGTATTATACATATGACCTAGAACTATATGCTATGGTACAAGCACTAAATAAATGGAGACACTATCTTCTCCCAAAGGAATTCATTTTTAATACAGATAACCATGCCCTTAGTTATTTGAATGGCTAGGATAAACTCACTTGCAAACATATGAAATTGGTAGAGTAGCTTCAAGCCTACACCTTCACCATCAAGCACAAAAAGGGCCAGACAAATAAAGTTGCAGATGCTTTGAGCAGAAGGGTGGAATTGGTCCAAGAAATTCAACTCCAAAGCATAGGTGTAGATTCCCTAAAGGATCTATATGTTGGTGATCTAGACTTTGGTGAAGCATACAAGGTTTGTACTCAATTTGCAGATGCATATCATACAGTTTTTTCTGACTTTTTGTTGCAGAATGATCTACTCTTCAAAGGAGGATAGATTTGTATTCCAAAGTGCTCCATGAGAGAATATAATTAAAAAAAAAAACATTGTGGTAGCATGAGTGGTCATTTTGGCCTTGATAAAACTTTGGACCTAGTAAAGAGGTATTACTTCTGGCCCAAGATGCAGAATGATGTTAGGAAATCTGTTGAATCATGTGTCATATGTCAAAGGGAAAAAGGTGTGTCGACTAATGTAGGTCTTTACCAACCTCTTCCTATTCCAAGCAAACCATGGGAGAGCATTAGCATGGACATTGTCATGGGTCTTCCAAGAACCAAATAAGGGTATGACAATTTTTTTGTTGTAGTTGATAGATTTAATAAAATGGCACATTTTATCCCATGCAAAAGAACAAATGATACTTCTCACATAGCCAATCTCTTTTTCAAAGATGTGGTTAGGATTCATGGCCTACCACTCAACATTGTATTTGACAGGGATGTTAAATTCCAAGGGCACTTCTGGAGAACACTTTGGAAAAAGTTAGGCACCAATCTATCATTCAATTCATCCTACCATCCTCAAACAGATGGTCAGATTGAAGTTGTCAATAGATCTATTGCCAACCTTCTCAGATGTCTCACCAAACAATATGGCCAATCATGGGATGTGATATTGCCTCAAGATGAATATGCCTACAATGACTCTATTAACAGGAATACTGGCAAAACACCCTTTCAAATCATCTATGGAATGCACCCACGAGGAGTGATGGAACTCATAGAGTTACTCAGGGATGTTAAGATCAGTGCACAAGTTGAAGAATTGGCAGAATTAATTAGGGAAGTTCATGAATAGGTCAAACTATCCTTACAACACATTGTGGATAAGTACAAATAGAATGCAGATCAAAAAAGAAGAGAAGTTCATTTCAAAGTTGGAAATAAGGTTTGGGCATACCTCAGAAAGGGTACATTACCAAAGGGAAAACATACTAAGCTTCAGATGTGGAAGATTGGTCCATGCACCATCATCCACAAATTTGGTGTAAATGCTTATGAGATCTCACTCCCCCCTCCATTGGTATATCTCCTATTTTCAATATTTATGATCTAACTCCTTACAAAGGTTATGTGGGTTCTATAGAGGCTATCCAAGAAGAAGAAGATGTTGAATGGCTTAAGGATGTTAGGTCCCGGAGACAACTAAGAGGGGGGGTGAATTAGTTGTCCAATAAATTCAAACCAAAATTAACTTAACAAAAACTTAATGCTTAATGTCGGTAAACCAAACTTTATGCCAATAGACAGTTTTATCAATTAATTGCAGTGCCTATAAAAATTAATGCATGAAATAGAAAGACAATAACATCCACAACACATAACACAGATATTTGTGTGTGGAAACCCTGTAAGGGAAGAACCACGTTGGGAAGCCTTACCCACAATCAAATGAAACTACTGCAGATAGTATGTGTATACAATATGGAGTCTACACATGCAGAAAGGTCGGCTGCCTAGAGCTCACTGCTCAATCACAAAATGGGAGTCACACTGACTACAATTGGATGGTTAAATCCAATGATAATGTACTGCTCAAAATAGCATCTTCATATGCTGGATTCAGTACTAGTTTAGCTCTAATATGCCTTCTTCAAATACCTTCCTTTAATCTTCAAATGATGTCTGTGTGTATATCTCTGCTTAATTTCATATATACCTTATTACAATCTTTTTTCAATCGCATATGAATCTCACAAATGAGATCTTACATTTATACCATAACCTAAGACCAATTGAATAGGTCGGCTCACTAAAAGATATTACAATGAAATCATTTACAAATAAATCATTATGAGATGCATCATGTCGACTCAATGCATTTACAATAATAATAAATCATCTCCATAATGTGTCATGTTGTTCTGGAATAGATATGCTTGCCAGTGCATAACCTAGACCTATTTGCCGGTAACAACAAATATGCAAACCCGAATAGACCAATAACTAAACCACAAAAACCAAGTGATCAAATAATGTCTTTGACATAACCAAGTAGTCTCCAAGTCATTCCAAGTGTCGGTGAATAATATAACCTTCCAGTGAACCAGATACCGGTGACTGTGCATAAATTACTGAACATGTCGGTGAACATAATCAAGAATCTCCAAGTGCTGATAAGTGATGACAAGTGTTAACAAGTGTTGACATCAATGACAAAACCAATGCAACACATCCAAAATACCAACAATCTCCCCCTTTGGCATTGATGGCAACACAAGATGGAAAAACCATCAAAGTGCCAAAACAAAAATGCCAAAAACCAAAAACCAACAATCTCCCAAAGAGATCATTAACCACAAATCAAAAATACATAATATCTCCCCTAGGAATAATCTCTCCCAAAAAATAATGTGTTTTTCCATAATATCTCTCCCCTTTGACATCAAATGCCAAAGCAATACAAAACCAAATTCAGGTACCAACTCATTACAAAATACCAATTAACCAATTTATCCAACTACTCCCCCTGAGAAGTAGCTCTCCTCATCAAAGCCAGAAAAAAGATTTCTCTATTAATTATGTCGATTGATGACAAGGATCAACTATCTAAGTCTCTACCGGTGGGGGTAGAACTCCAAGATGCTCTCTGAGATATTCAAAAGTCTCCTTAGGCAAAGGCTTAGTAAAAATATCTTCAATCTTCTCTTTAGTATTCACATAAACCAATTTCACTTCTTTTGCTTCAACATTCTCTTTGAGAAAATTGAATTTGATTAAAACATGTTTAGTCTTAGAGTGAAATACCGGATTCTTAGATATATCAATTGCTGCCATATTATCACAATAAATAGTTATAGGTTCCTTGCATTTTACCTTTATGTCCTTCAACATTTGCTTAATCCATAATACCTGTGTACAATTAGTTGTTGCTGCAACATATTCTAATTCTGTTGTTGATAGTGATGTACAACTCTGTTTCTTGCTTAACTATGAAATTAATCTACTACCAAGCAAAAATGTTCCACCGGTAGTGCTTTTTCTGTCATCTACATCTCCTTCCTAATTAGCATCTATGTATGCACATAAATCAAAGTTTTCATCTCTAGGATACCATAAACCAAGATTTGTAGTGCCTTGTAGGTACCGGAAAATCCTTTTTACTATTGATTCATGATTTTCTTTAGGATTACTTTGAAATCTTGAAACAATACATACTGCATTCATAATATCAGGTCTTGTTTGTGTCAAATACAGTAATCCTCCTATCATAGACTTGTATCTAGTCAGATTAATAGGTGTTGATTCATCCTTCAATGATAATTTATTAGTTGTAGTCATAGGTGTGCTTACTGGTTTAGAGTTCTCCATGCCAAATTTCTTTAGCAGTTCCTTCAAGTACTTTGATTGACATATGAATATACCTTTATCAGTTTGTGAAATATGCAATCCTAAAAAGAATTTTATCTCCCCAATCATAGACATTTCAAATTCTTGCTGCATTTTATTAGAAAAGTCTTCACACAACCCATCTTCTCCTCCAAAGATTATATCATCCACAAAAACTTCAATAACCAAGATGTCATCATTAGCCACTTTGTAATATAGATTGCTATTAGCATTACCTTTAGTGTATCCAAGCTTCAAAAGATATTTGTCCAATCTAGCATACCAAGCTCTAGGAGCTTGCTTTAGTCCATATAAAGCTTTCCTTAGCCTGCAAACCATATCTTTGTCATTTGTCAAAGAAAATCCATCAGGTTGTTCAATATAAACTTCTTCTTCAAGATCTCCATTCAGAAATGCACATTTAACATCCATTTGATATACTTTATAATTCTTGTGAGCTGCAAAAGCCAATAATAGTCTGACTGCCTCAATTCTAGCTACCGGTGCAAAGGTTTCATTATAATCAATTCCCTCTTTCTGTGAATATCCCTTACACACTAATCTTTCTTTGTTTTTGATTACCTTGCCATCTTCATTAAGTTTGTTTCTAAAAACCCATTTAGTTCCAATTACATTTTTGTCTTTAGGTCAGGGAACTAATGACCAAGTGTTATTCCTTTCAATTTGTTCCAATTCATCTTCCATAGCTTTAATCCAATATTTATCTTCACATGCCTCATTAATATATGTAGGTTCAATTTGAGAAATAATACGTAACTCTTCATTTGCCAATCTTCCTCTAGTCATAACTCCTTGATATTTATTTCCAATTATCTGACTTTCAGAGTGATTCAATCTTACATACCGGGGTGTTTTTACTTGTTGATGTTCTTCAGTGACTATTGACTCCTCAGATGATGACGGTGTGATCGGATCAGCATTTTGTACTAGTGTACTCATAGTAGATTCATTTTTTATTATCTCTATTGTCGGTTCAGAGTCCATTGACCTTGATTTTCTTCTAAACTATTCATCAATCTTCACATTTGCACTCTCAACAATTTTTTGCAATCTCTTGTTAAACATATATATGCCTTGCTCTTAGATGAATAACCAATAAATATTCCTTCATCACTTCTACGATCAAATTTGCCAACATACTCATCTCTTCTAATATAGCATTTACTTCCAAATATTCTGAAATATTTAAGAGTAGGAGTATTACCAAACCATATTTCATGAGGGGTCTTACTGGTTTCACCTTTGATGTGAACTCTGTTGAATGTATAAACTGTTGTATTCACTGCTTCTCTCCAATATATATGAGGTATATTTGCTTCTGATATCATTCTTCTAGCTGCATCCAAAATAGTTCTATTTTTTCTTTCCACAACTCCATTCTGCTGGGGTGTCTGGGGTGCAGATAACTGTCTTCTTATCCCATTCACTTCACATAATGTATTAAATTCCTTAGATGTGAATTCACCTCCTTGATCTGATCTCAAACATTTGATTTTTTGTTAGTTTCATTCTCTACCATCACCTTGAATAGTTTGAATTTCCCAAATGCTTCAGATTTCTCCCTAAGAAAAGTAACCCAACACATTATAGAATAGTCATCAATGATTAGCATAAAATATATATCTCCTTGTATACTTCTAGTTCTTGTTGGACCACATAAATTAGTATGAATTAAATCAAGAGCATTATTGGATTTATCTGGTATACTCTTAAAATATGCTCTAACTTTCTTTCCAAATTGACATTCCTTACATACAGGATTGTGAGGCTTAACAATCTTAGGTAAATCTCTCACTGCCTTAGTTGTACTAATTTTTACAATGCAATCAAAATTTACATGACAAAGTCTCTTATGCCATAACCAACTTTCATCAATATGAGAAATCAAATATGTTTTCTCATTGTTATTCAAATGAAAGATATTACCTCTAGTCTGATTACCGATTGCAATTTCCAAACCAGTTCTATTTAAGATTTTGCATTTACCATTCTTGAATTGTAACTGAAATCCTTTTTCAACTAATTGACCAACACTCAAAATATTATGCTTCAAACCTTCAACATAGTAAACATTATCAGTATTGTGCTTACCATCAAAAGATATAGTGCCTTTTCCTTTGATAGAACAAGCTTTATCATATCCAAATCTCACTAGACCTCCATTGTATTCCTGAAAGGTTAAGAATTTACTCTTATCACCAGTCATGTGATGTGAACATCCTGAATCAATGATGCATTCATCCTTATCTTCAATTTTAGCTACTAGGGCCTACTCTATCAATTGAACAGTAGGTTCTGGTTGATCTTCTGTTATAGCAACAAAATCCCATCCATTGTATGTTGGTTCCTCATCAGAATCATCAATGACTCCTTCATCAACATAATAACAAGATTTGTCTCTATTCTTCTTGAATTTGTATCTTTGATAATCAGGGTTAGGCTTATATGTTCTTTTAGCTTCTTCTTTCAATCTTGCATGCCTATAAGGACACCTAGAAGCCATATGACCAATTTTATTGTAGTTAAAACATTTAAAGGGTGCTTTACCTTCATACTTACTTCCAACTGGACCTTTAGGCATTTTCCTTGCAAATAGTGCTTCAAGCTCTTCCAGTTCTTCATTCTCCTTCTTGATTTCTTCAAGTTCTTTTGCATAAAAGGATTTCCAATCAGATTTCTCAGATGATGATGATGATGCAGATAATGATGATGCTTTGAAGGCTAGATTTATCTTAATAGTAGTAACAGGACCAAATTCTTCAATTTCAAAAGTTGAAAGTTTTCCAACCAAAGTGTCTCTAGATACTGATGAATTAGGCATTGTTCTCAATTCATTTATAGCAGTAACTTTCATTTTATATGTCGGTGCCAAAGCTCTTAAAACTTTAGAAACAATCTCATCTTCACTTAAGGTTCCTCCACAACATTGTATACCCAAAACAATTTCATTTACTCTTTCCATAAAAGTAGAAATCCTTTCATCTTCTTCCTTTTTTAGATTTTCATACCTGACCCAAAGCATTCAATTTTTGCAATTTTGACTATGGAATCTCCTTCATTCAATGTTTCCAATTTGTCCCAAATAGATTTATTAGTAGATCTATCTGATAATCCCATGATTTTCTGATCTGACAATGCGCTCAAAAGTGCTTCTCTTGCTTTGCAATCATTTTCCTCATCCTTAGCCAAGTTTGGTGGATTAGGTTGACCTTGACTATGAGCAGTATAACCATTCTTTGTAACATCCCATATGTCCTTTCCAATGCAATTCAAATGTGTCTCCATCCTGATCTTCCATATGCCATAGTTGGTTCCATCAAGTTCTGGACTGTCCTTCCTGAAATAGTTAGAAGACATTGGATCTCCTCAAGCTGTTAAACTTTTGCAAAAGGAGAACTAGGCTTTGATACTAATTGTTATGTCCCAAAGACAACTGAGAGGGGGGGTGAATCAGTTGTCCAATAAATTCAAACCAAAATTAACTAAACCAAAACTTAATGCTTAATGTTGGTAAACCAAACTTTATGCCAATTGATAGTTTTATCAGTTAATTACAGTATCGATAAAGATTAATGCATGAAATCGAAAGACAATAACATCCACAACACATAACACGGATATTTGTACGTGGAAACCCTATAAGGGAAAAACCACAGTGGGAAGCCTTACCCACAATCAAATGATACTACTGTAGATAGTATGTGTATACAACATGGAGTTTGCACATGCAGAAAGGCCAGCTGCCTAGAGCTCACTGCTCAATCACAAAATGGGAGTCACACTGACTACAATTGGATGGTTAAATCCAATGATAATGTACTACTCAAAATAGCATCTTCATATACTGGATTCAGTACCGGTTTAGCTCTGATATGCCTTCTTCAAATACCTTCCTTCAATCTTTAAATGATGTCTGTGTGTATAGCTCTGCTTAATTTCACATATACCTTATTACAATCTTTTTTCAATCATATATGAATCTCACAAATAAGATCTTACATTTATACCATAACCTAAGACCAATTGAATAGGTCGGCTCACTAAAAGATATTACAATGAAATCATTTACAAATAAATCATTATGAGATGCATCATGTCGGCTCAATGCATTTACAATAATAATAAATCATGTCCATAATGTGTCGTGCTATTTTGGAATAGATATGCTTGTCGGTGCATAACCTGGACCTATTTGTCGGTAACAACAAATATACAAACCCGAATAGACCAATAATCAAATCGCCAAAACCAAGTGATCAAATAATGTCTTCGACATAACCAAGTAGTCTCCAAGTCATTCTAAGTGCCGGTGAACAATATAACCTATCGGTGATTGTGCATAAATTACTAAACATGTCATTGAACATAATCAAGAATCTCCAAGTGCTAATAAGTGATGACAAGTGTTAACAAGTGTTGACATCAATGACAAAACCAATGCAACACATCCAAAATACCAATAAAGGACTTATCCCCTAGCCAACCCTTGGAGTTAGAAATTGTTTTGGATACCAAAGTTGTCAAACAAACTAGGAGGCACACCTACAAATAATATCTTGTTAAGTGGAAAGGACTTCTAGATGTTGATGCAACATGGATGGATGAATACGACATCTTGAAGCATGGCACAACTTTAGATGCACTCCTCTCAAGTGGAACTTGAGTTTTAAGTCCCTAGGGGAGTATGGTGCAAGAGATCCTTGAAGACAAATGCAACACTCATGGGATGCCATGAGTCTAAACTATGTAACTAGGTGTCTTAAATGTGTTAGGGTCCTATGGACCACTTTTGCTTGTAATAAAAACCCATTTGTACGGCCATTGACATGTCTAGCATTCATAAGCCTACATAATAAAAATTGGTCAAAGGGTCAATAATAGATTAAAAATTGATGTTTTGAGTTCTTAGGATGATTTTGGATTATAATGAACCTATAGGTCATGTTTGGGATACAAATGATTAAAATTGTCAAGTTGTCAAATATTGCTTGATTTTGACAACTAACTACAACTTGTTGTTTTTGGCCAACTACCCCTCCCAACGGTCATGAACATTAAAAAATCAGTTGGGGGAGTTATTTTAGACATATATACAACCCTATGGGTCAAATACATTTGAATTTGTTCATTTTTGATGATTGAAGAAATAAGAAACTCTGCATTTTCTTGCAAATTCTCACATTGTTCTCATTTTCATCTGTTCTATAAGAGTGGTAGTGGTTGAATTTGGTCATGGATGCATAGAAAAATGAAGTAGTATCATATTGGACTTGGTTTCAACAAATTTGGTGGAGTTAGGAGCATTTTATAGACAAATTACTCGTACCAGGTCTAAAACCCTCCCCATTGCTAGGGTTTGGACTTCAAATGCCTCTAACTTGATTTTCCACAGTGGGAACTTCACGACCCTGGGGGGAAAATAATTAGAGGACATTTATTATGTGATTTAAAAATTATTTTTTAGGAAAGTATTGGGAGGTCAGAGATTTTGCATGTATTAGTTGGGCATCTCTATGTGACCGACTTGAGAAGAAGGATGAATTGTTGTGTAATTGAATGCTTGGAGTGGATCAATCCAAAATAATGATGAATTTGGTGCTCCTAGGGTGTGGCAGCACTATAGAAACCTTTTCCTTGTTTTGTTCAATCTATTTGAAGGCCCTTGCTTTGTAAACTAGGCCTAATTAGGCCTAATAGACCTAATTAGCCCAATTGGGGTTTAGCCATCAAGAGGAGGAGTTGGAGTCTACAACTTTGGAATCTCAAAGAAATTCAAAAAGGGTACTCAGAACAATAACCTGTTTATAGGATCCTTTGGCAAGTTAGAAAGTTAAGGTGGAAATATTCATTAGGTCGACCTAATTCAATTAGGTCTCCTCCATAGACAATGGTAAACAGTCAAGGCAACAAGCCTAAGGGGTTGTCAAAATTGGTTTATTTGGAATATTCTAAGCATGATGAAACATTTCGGTCCACTCCATTCCATTATGTAGTGATTCCATGCACAAGAGGGATACCCTAGCCTATGAAGGATTAGGTCTAGGAAGGGATCATATGGATCTTGTCACACAAATCATGTGTATGAAGTTTTTTAGCATCATAAAAAGGGATCTAGTACTATCCTTAGAGGATCTAAGGGGTCTGTGGTACTAAGTGGTTGTTCATTGCAAGGGTAGTTGTGGCCTAGATTGTGGGTATAAGTCTAGAAAACCAAGTTTCGTTGCTGGCTCTGCATCAATATCCTTATCCATTAGATAACAATTTATTAGTTTTCTATTTGTATTCCATTTTAAAATCAAATGGATGTACATAAAATTTATATGACAATTTATGATTTAATATTTAATAAATATTCTATTTTTTAGAAAGGATATCTTATCCAATTTCATTCCAAAATGTAAATTTTTTTAATATTGATAAAATACTTACAATTGAAAAATTTAAAATAAATAGATGAATAAAACTAGGAAGAGTTTGTGATTTAATTTTGTTTTTCATAAGAGTCAAGAAAATGCAAATGGATTATTGTATTATCGGTGGAGTGGTCATTGCACAAAAAATCATTCGTACTACGTGGTTGCAATAATAATGATACCTCTCATCCGCTAACTATTTGTATCTACCAAATTATCAAAAGAAAGAGTTCAAAGTCTGTCATGGGTACACTCTCCAATTGATAGTCATGGTGGCTTGCGTCCTACTACCTTTTATGGAAGGATTGTTGTAGTACTTTTTTAAGGTTGGCAATAACTATATAACTAGATGGTCTAGTGCTTGATTGGTTAGCAATTTGGGCCAAGTGCCTCCAGTCAATAATGTTGGCATTTTGGCATTAAGTTGTCATTGATGTCAACTGGCATGATGGGTATTCACATGAGTGTGAGCAGACAGAATGAAGGCTTACTGGTAAGGCATAAACCTATCTGAAGATTGGTTGCTTATTTATGATGAAGAGGCAGAATGTGAAAGTTGTCACAAACCACTGAGGGGAAGTTGTGCTACCGATATAGTGTGCTCTACTGGCTAAACAAAAGAAGAAAGCTCTACCAGCAAAGGGGTGTACCGGTATGTGTTTTCCAGATTGATTGTGTGTTGGTGGGCCATGTCTTGATTGTTGTAATGTTATGTGGAGCAGAGGTGGCAAACGTGTTGTGGTTGGTAAAACCTCATCCACAGGGTCAATGAAACAGATAATCACCATAAATGAAGGAGCCACAAATCATGGGATTGTATCTAACTGATTGCGGCTCGAGGAAGAAGGAATGACAGAGGAAGATCAGGGAGTAGTTGGCACTTGAATCAATGCAAAGGAAATCTAATTCAAGAAGTCCTTGAAAAGGAAACTACTAAAACACTTTATGTGTCGATTGACTTCATGACAAAAGATCTGATTTGAGATTGCCATTTCCAGAAAATGTGCATTGGATAATGGAAACCGTGTGCAGGTGCATCCTTCAAGGACAAGTGATAGATCCAAGATAGGGGGATTGGATCTCATGAAGATTGTGTCAGAAAGAGGAAACGCTTATTGCTTAGTTTTTTGAATTGCGTTCTGACAGGAAATCACGGGATAAGAAATGAGAGCTCAAGACAGAATGCGTTGATTCTAGGGAGGAGGTGAAGAGAAGGGAGAGTGAGCAAGGAGAAGGATTTTCTAGCCATAGAAAGAGTTCTAAAAAAGTAGCAGAGTGTGTGAGAAAGCATACCGGTGAGAGGATTCTACTGACAAAACTATAGTCTTGCAGTTGAGCCTAACTGGCAAGGTGTGGTAGAGCAGGTAGCATCCAAGAGTGACATAGTGTGTTGAGAGACTGTGTGAGAGAGGGAGAGAAAGATACCAAAGGTAGAGAATCAAATAAAGTAATCTCACAACCAGTAGTGTGAGATTAATTGGAGGAGAAAAGAATGTCATGCGGTAGAGAGTTATTTGATCAAAGGGTTGTAGAATTCATTTGCAACAAGAAGCCTCAATTGCATTTAGTATTTCAATATACATCACCAAGTTGAAGCTTGGCGCAGGGGTTGGTGCTCCTTGGGTAGATGCCCTAAAAGTGTAGGGGTTAGTTCTCTTTGGGTAGATGCTCTAAAAGTGTAGGGGTTGGTACTCCTTGGGTTGGTGCCCTAAATCTTTGTGAGTCAGTGTTTTACCTGTGAGGCTGGATTGGAGCAGTAGCCTCCAATAGCTTCTCTCACTAAGGTTTTTCCCATTTTGGGTTTTCCTCATAAATCTGGTGTTGTGAGTTACTTTTGTGTGAATGATCTCTTTGGCCTTCTTTCTTATATTACCGGTATGACTATGTAATGATTAACTAAATAACTGATAGTTTGTAGATAGATCAGAAATAGTAAAATTGGTTAGGAACCATTGATTCACCCCCCTCTCAGTGGCATTATGTGTTCAACAAATAATAGACTGGCATATGATAGCAACAGACACGCAAAGTTATTGTTGCAAGAATTTTTAAATGTGGTTATATTAGATACAACATTTAGACAAGATGGAGAAAACAACCAATAACAAAGGTTTCATCAACTTTTGGCAAATCAAAGAGATGCGAACCTACAAATTGATGACTAGAGGTTGCTTATGATAAGAACCCCTATTAGCATAGATGCTACAAGTAATGTCAAGTTTGACAATATTATTTATTTGCTCTCCACAAATGAAAATATTCATAATCATAACAAAAAAAAGTTATATTCATTAAAATATTTTGTTGCTCATAGTCTCATAACAAAAGTGGGAAGTGTGCATCAATCAAAAGATTATTCAAAATGATGAACTTGACCTAGAGATATTGATCAGTAAGAATTCAATAGTGATGTTGACTTAAAATCTTTGGATACATATTGAAAAAGGAGACTTAAATTGCCAACGTATAAATGGTTAACTAATTCAAAAAAAAATTGAAATTGTAATTGACAAATTTTTAAGCTATTTAAACATTGTAACTATGACTAAATTCTATTTTGACACTATTTTATAGATGTTGTCTGAGAGTTGTTATTACTACGTAAAGCGTTAACTAAGACTATAATTATCAAAATGGACAGTAGTGATGTATGCATTTTGTTCATCTGTGTTACCCATTACATTCTAGAATTTCTTCCAAACACTTTGAATGATCTATTCAACTATCTCTTTTTAAACTTGTTACTATCAAACTCTTTATTATTATTTATGAATATTAAATATTTTTATAATTTGATATCTCTTGGCATATCTGTTAGGTCCTAGAGGCAACTGACAGGGGGGGTGAATCAATTGTCTAATAAATTCAAAACAAAACAACTTAATGTTCAAAGCCGGTAAACTAGTCTTTTATACCGGTACACACTTTATCAGTTAATTGCAATACCGATAAGGATTAATGCATGAAAAAAAAAGACAAAGTCATCCACAACACATAACACCAATATTTGTACATGGAAACCCTGTAAGGGGAAAAACCATGGTGGGAAACCTTACCCACAATCAGATGATACTACTACAGATAGTAAGTGTATACAAATGGGGTTTGCACATGCAGAAAGGCCAAGCACCTAGATCTCACTGCTCAAACACAAAATAGGAGTCACACTAACTACGATTGAATGGTTAAATCCAATAAGGATGTACTGCTCAAAATAGCATCTTCATATGTTGGATTCAGTATCGGTGTAGTTCTGATATGCTTTCACAAAAACCTTGCTTCACCTTCAAATGATGTCGGCGTGTATAGCTCTACTTATTCTTGCATATACCTTCACACAATTCTTTTTCGCATTCCACATTAGATCTTACAAATAAGATCTTACATTTATATCATAACCTAGGACCAATTTTAGTAGGTCAACTCTAAAGAATATTACAATAAAATCAATTTATAGTTAAAACAATATTTGATGCAATAACTGATTCAACATATCGGCTTTATGAATTTACAACAATAATAAAACATCTCCATAGTGTGTCGTGCTGATCTGGAAAGGATAAACCTATTGGTGTATAACCTAGACCTATTTGCCGGTAACAGCAAATATGCAATCACAAATATGCCAACAAACAAGTCTTCAAGACAAAGTGTCCAAACAATTTTTTTGACATAACTGGGTGTTCTCCATGCCATTCCAAGTGTCGGTGAACATTATATCCTTTCGGTGTACCAAATACCAGTGACTATGCATGAGTCATTTTCTTGCCGGTGAATGTTGTTGATTCTCCAAAGTGCCGGAGTTGATAAGGTTTAGTAGGTGTTGACATCAATGACAAAACCATACCAAAATACCAAAAATCTCCCCCTTTGGCATTGATGGTAACACAAGATGGAAAAACCATCAAAGTGCCAAAACAGAAATGCCAAATACCAAAAGCCAACAAAAGCCAACAATCTCCCAAAAGAGATCATAACCAGAAATCAAAATATAGATACAGAGAGTAACAATCTCTCCCCCAATGAATAATCTCTCCTTAAAAGATACTGTGTTTTTCCATATCAATCTCTCCCCCTTTGACATCAGATGCCAAAGTAAAAATTAAAATTCAGATACAAAATACTAACCAATTCAGTGTACCAACTACTCCCCCTGAGAAGTAGCTTCCTCATCAAAGCTGGAGTAAAAGATTTCTCTATTAATTTTGTCAGTTGATGACAAACATCAACTTCCTAAGTCTCTACCAGTGGAGGTATCACCCCAAACTGATCTCTAACATATTCAAAAGTCTCCTTAGGCAGAGGTTTAGTGAAAATATTTGCAATATGCTCTTTGGTATTCCCATAAACCATTTTAATTTCTTTTGCTTTAACATTTTCCCTTAGAAAATTCAATTTGATAGAAACATGTTTGGTTTTAGAATGTAATACCAGATTCTTAGATATATCAATTGTTGCAGTGTTATCACAATAGATAGTAATAGGTTCCTTGCATTTTACCTTTATGTCTTTCAACATTTTCTTAAGCCATAATACTTGTGTACAGTTAGTTGATGCTACAACATACTCTAATTCTGTTGTTGATAAAGATGTACAACTTTGTTTCTTACTCAACCAAGAAATTAATCTGCTTCCAAGAAAAAATGCTCCGCCGGTGGTGCTTTTTCTATCATCCACATCTCCTACCCAATTTGCATCTGTGTATGCACATAATTCAAAGTTTTCATCTCTAGGATACCATAATCCAAGATTTGTAGTACCTTGCAAGTACCAAAAAATCCTTGTTACTGTTGATTCATGATTTTCTCTAGGATTACTCTAAAATCTTGAAACAATACATACTGCATTCATGATATCAAGTCTTGTTTGTGTCAAATACAGTAAACCTCCTATCATAGATTTGTACCTAGTCAGATTAATAGGTGTAGATTCATCCCTTTGAGATAATTTATCATTTGTAGTCATAGGTGTGCTTACCAGTTTAGAGTTCTCCATCCCAAATTTCTTTAATAACTCTTTTAAGTACTTGGATTGACTCAAGAATATACCTTTATCAATCTATGAAATCTGCAATCCTAAAAAGAATTTTATTTCTCCAATCATAAACATTTCAAATTCTTGCTGCATTTCAATAGAAAATTCTTTACATAATCCATCCTCTCCTCCAAAGATTATATCATCAACAAAAACTTCTATAACCAAGAAGTCATCATTTGTCACTTTACAATATAAGTTGCTATCAGCATTACCTTTAGAAAAAAAAATCTTCAAAAGATACTTATCCAATCTTGCATACCAAGCTCTTGGAGCTTGCTTCAACCCATGCAAAGCTTTCCTTAACCTGCAAACCATATCTTTGTTATCTGGCAAAGAAAATCCATCAAGTTGTTCAAAGTAAACTTCTTCTTCAAGATCTCCATTCAAAAATGCACATTTAATATCCATTTGATATACTTTGTAGTTCTTGTGTGCTGCAAAAGCTAAGAATAATCTAACTGCCTCAATTCTAGCTACCGATGCAAAGGTTTCATTATAATCAATTCCTTCTTTTTGAGAATATCCCTTACACACTAGTCTTGATTTATTTATGATAACCTTACCATCTTCATTAAGTTTGTTTCTGAATACCCACTTTGTTCCAATCACATTTTTGTCTTTAGGCCGGGGAACTAATGTCCATGTGTTATTTTTCTCAATTTTTTCTAATTCTTCATCCATAGCTTTAATCCAGTGTTTATCTTCACATGCCTCATTAATTGATGATGGTTCAATTTGAGAAATAAGACATACCTCTTCATTTGTGAATCTTCCTCTTGTCATAACTCCTTTATACTTGTTTCCAATTATTTGATCTTCAGAGTGATTCAGTCTTACATACCGAGGTGTCTTCGTTTGTTATTGTTCCTCAATTACTGTAGAATTGTCAGATTGTACCAATGTAACTGGATCTTCATTCTGTACCGGTGGGTTCAATGTAGGTTCATTTGTTAGAATCTTTGTAGCCAGTTCAGAATCTATGTACCTTGAAGTTCCTCTGAATTGTTCATCAATCTTCACATTTGTACTTTCAACAATTTTATGTAATCTTTTGTTAAAACATCTATATTCCTTGCTCTTAGATGAATAACCAAGAAATATTCCTTCATCACTTCTAGGATCAAATTTGCCAATATACTCATCCCTTCTAATATAGCATTTACTTCCAAATATTCTAAAATATTTAAGAGTAGGAGTAATACCAAACCATAGTTCATGAGGGGTCTTACCAGTTTCACCTTTGATGTGAACTTTGTTGAATGTATAGACCGTTGAACTTACTACCTCTCTCCAATATACATGTGGTAGATTTTCTTCTGATAACATACTTCTTGCTGCATCCAAGATAGTTATGTTTTTCCTTTCAACAACTCCATTCTGTTGTGGTGTCTGGGTGTTGATAGTTGTCTTTTGATTCCATTCACTTCATAGAATGTATTAAATTCCTTAGATGTAAATTCTGCTCCTTGATCTGATCTCAGACGTTTGATTTTCTTACCGGTTTCATTTTCTACCATTGCTTTGAATAGTTTGAACTTTCCAAGTGCTTCTGATTTTTCTCTAAGAAAAGTAACCCAACACATTCTAGAGTATTCATCAATGATTAGCATGAAATATCTATCACCTTGCAAACTTTTAGTTCTAGCTAGACCACATAAATCAGTATGGATTAAGTCAAGAGCATTATTTGATTTTTCTAGAATACTTTTAAAAGTAGCTCTAACTTGTTTTCCAAATTGACATTCCTTACATACTGTATTATGAGGTTTGACAATTTTAGGTAAATCCCTAACTGCCTTAGTAGTACTGATTTTTACCATGCAATCAAAATTTACATGACAGAGTCTCTTATGCCATAGCCAACTTTCATCAATATGTGCAATCAAGCATGTATTTTCACTGTTATTCAAATGAAAGATATTACCTCTAGTTTGATTATCGGTTTCAATTTCCAAACCAGTTCTATTCATGATTTTGCATTTTCCATTTTTGAATTGTAACTAAAATCCTTTTTCAACTAATTGACCAACACTCAAAATATTATGCTTTAAACCTTCAACATAGTAAACATTATCAATATTATGCTTACCATCAATAGATATTGTACCTTTACCTTTGATAAAATAAGCTTTATCATCTCCAAATCTCACTAAGCCTCCATTATATTCTTGAAAGTTCAAGAATTTACTTTTATCTCCAGTCATATGATGTGAGCATCCTAAATCAATGATCCATTCATCCTTTACTTTAACTTTATCTACCAGGGCCTGCTCTACTGGTTGAATGGTAGGTGTCGGTTGGTCTTATGTTATAGCAACAAAAACCCATCCATTTTCTGTCGGATCCATTAGAATCATCAGTCACTCCTTCATCAGCAAGATAACAAGATTTGTCTTTATTCTTCTTAAATTTGTATCTCTGATATTCACGGTTAGGCTTGTATGTTCTTCTAGCTTCTTCTCTTAGTCTAGCATGTCTATCAGGGCATCTTGAAGCCATATGACCAATCTTATTATAGTTAAAGCATTTAAAGGGTGCTTTACCTTAATACTTACTTCCTACTGGGCCTTTAGGCCTTTTTCTTGCAAATAGTGCTTCAAGTTCTTCAAGTTCTTCATTTTCTCTCCTGCTTTCCTCAAGTTCTCTTGCATAAAAGGCTTTCCAATCAAATTTATCAAATGATGTTGATGCCTTAAAAGCTAAATCTTTCTTTATAGTAGCAACTGGACCAAATTCCTCAATTTCAAAAGTTGGGAGTTTTCCAATCAATGTATCCCTACTTACTGATGTATTAGGCATTGTTCTTAACTCATTTATAGCAGTAACCTTCATTTTATATGCCGGTGGCAATCCTCTTAAAACTTTTGAAACAATTTAATCTTCACTTTAAGTTCCTCCACAACATTTAATACCCAAAACAATTTCATTTACTCTTTCCATAAAAGTAGAAATCCTTTCATCTTCTTCCATTTTTAGATTTTCATACCCGACCCAGAAGCTTTCAAGTTTTGCAATTTTGACTGTGGAATCTCCTTCATTTAGTGTTTCCAAATGATCCCAAATATCTTTAGCTATAGACGTATCTGATAATGCCATGATTTGCTAATCTGATAATGTGCTCAAAAGTGTTTCTATTGCTTTGCAATCATTTTCTTCATCTTTTCCCAAGGTAGGTGGATTAAGCTGACTGGGAGTAGGAGTAGTATAGCCATTCTTTGTAACTTCCCAGATGTCCTTTCCAATGCAATTTAAATGTTTATCCATTTTGATCTTCCATGTTCCATAGTTGGTTCCATCAAGTTTAGGACTGTCCTTCCTGAAATAGTTAGTAGACATTGGATCTCCTCAAGCTGTTAAATTTTTGTAAAAAGAGGACTAGGCTCTGATACCAATTGTTAGGTCCTGGAGGCAACTGAGAGGGGGGGGTGAATCAGTTATCAAATAAATTCAAAAGAAAACAACTTAATGTTCAAAGCTGGTAAACCAGTCTTTTATACCGGTAGACAGTTTATCAGTTAATTGCAATACTGGTAAGGATTCATGCATGAAACAAAAAGACAAAGTCATCCACAACACATAACACCAATATTTGTATGTGGAAACCCTGTAAAGGGAAAAACCATGGTGGGAAACCTTACCCACAATCAGATGATACTACTACAGATAGTAAGTGTATACAAATGGGGTCTGCACATGCAAAAAGGCCAAGCACCTAGAGCTCACTGCTCAAACACAAAATAGGAGTCACACTAACTACGATTGGATGGTTAAATCCAATAAGGATGTACTACTCAAAATAGCATCTTCATATGCTAGATTCAGTATCGGTGTAGTTCTGATATGCTCTCACAAAAACCTTGCTTCACCTTCAAATGATGTCTGCGTGTATAGCTCTACTTATTCTCGCATATACCTTCACACAATTCTTTTTCGCATTGCACATTCGATCTTACAAATATGATCTTACATTTATATCATAACCTAGGACCAATTTTAGTAGGTAGGCTCTAAAGGATATTACAATAAAATCAATTTACAATTAAAACAATATCTGATGCAATAACCGATTCAATATGTTAGCTTGATGCATTTGTGTAGGGGAAAAAGCGAGACTAGGACAATGTACCCTAATCCTAACTTTTGACACACATTGCGGAATACGAAAGAGCCTAGAGATATCGCACGGTTGGCTACTTCTTTTGGTGAAAGAGAGAGCCACGGGATATCTATTAGGATTTCTATTCCCTTGTTGAAATTGTAAAATCAAGTAATGCAAGTTCAAACCCTAATCCCAAAATGCAAGTATGAACTAATAACAAGATTGCAGAATTGAGACTAAACAATGAACAGCTATAAATGTAAGGATAAAATAAGAATGCAGTTATGTACCTGGAGTCGAAATTAGACTGAAAATGTTCGGGACGGGGGTGCGGGCGCCACTGTCCTGAAAACTGCACCGGAAACCACTGTTTTGCACCCTGAAACACTGTCTGGAAACTGTCGGAAAGCTGTCTGTCCGGAGGACCAGGGCGCCCAGCGCCTTTGTCCCAGGGACCAGGGTGCCCAGCGCCCCTATCCTAGTAGGACCAGGGCACCCAGCGCTCCTGTCCCAGTCTTCTGAGCTGCAATTGCACACAGAGTTCTGTCTCAGTCTCCTCTCTCTGGATCTGTGTCCTGCGGCGTCGTCCGAATCCTGAAACCTGCAATAATATCTGAAAAGGGGGAAGGGCGGCTATATAGGGTTTTGCCTTAGTCAAACCCCCACTTTGGTGATTTCCACCTCCACGAATAGCCAAGTTGTTTTGTAAAATGTATTGTGTGTGCAGACCTAGTGTGTGTGCAAGGTCCAAAATGCAAGAAAGCAAACTAGAGCAACCTAGAAAGTAAACCCTAATTGCTTGTAAATGATAATGCAAATGCTCTAAATCAAGATACAATGTTATCTAAAGCATGAATAAATGATATATCAAAGCTTATGTAAGGACATGAAAACAATATGAAATCATACCCAACCCTCAAGGGAGGAGTACAAGCCAATCTTCAGTCGGTAATCTCCTATTGTTCTTCAATGTCTTCCAAGCCCTAATTGGATGAATGAATGAATTTGATAGATGCTTGATAGAATGATGTTGAGTATTGTTGAAGTCTTCAAAGATCTGCTCTGTCGCTACATATGAAGTTCCTGGAAACAAAAATCCGATCCCTTCCAATGAGGAAAGAGAGCTTTTATGTATGAAACCCTAGGTCGTAAATTTGTATTTTGGCCGACCTAGAGATTGAATATCCCGCCAATTTCTTGGGGTTAAGCTTTATTTTATGATTGGATCGTGCTCCCAAAATTTCGGGAAAAATGTCCGGGACCATGTTGCATGGGCGCCATGATCCCGACAACTTTTCACCAAATTTTTAGGGTCGTCGGATATGATGATTTTAGAGAGAATCCTGAAGTTACAGGTGATTTCGAGATGTTTAGACCCCGAAACCAAGCCCCCAAGTTCGAAATAGGACTTAATTAGGGTTTTTGATTAAGTGATGTATTGGAGGAATAAAATGCGAAGGGCGCGCTTTAGTGAAAGGGCCCTACATTATGATGTAGAGAATGATGAAATAAGACTTTAGACCTAATTAATTTGATTAATTAAGTGCTTAAGGAGAAATGCAATGCAGAATGCAAAATGCGCTAAGGCGGGTGCTAAACTAGGTGTGAAATTGTACCACCCTAGCGAGTGCGTACAATTTACGACGCTACAGCATTTACAACAATAATAAAACATCTCCATAGCATCTCGTGCTGATCTAGAAAAGATAAATCTGTCGGTGTATAACTTGGACCTATTTGTCGGTAACATCAAATATTCAATCACAAATATGCCAACGAACAAGTCTTCAAGACAAAGTGTCCAAATAATATTTTCGATATAACCAAGTGTTCTCCATACCATTCCAAGTGCCGATGAACATTGTATCCTGCCGGTGTACCAAATACCGGTGACTGTGCATTATTTATTTTCTTGTCGATGAATGTTGATGATTCTCCAAAGTGCCAAAGTTGATAAGGTTTAGTAGGTGTTGACATCAGTGACAAAACCATACCAAAATACCAACATTATCTTACTTATATTTTTTAAAATATATGTATGCTAGTTTTAATTTAGATTGTAGATTAGATTTATTTTTATTTTTTTAATTTTAGATTAGATTTAATTTTAATTAGATTAGTTTTTAATTTTTTTCAATTAGATTAGTTAGTTTTCTTTTTAATTTTATTTTCATCATTTAGGTTAAATTGTTAATTAGATCTTAGTTTAAATTTTTCTTTAATTGGGTTAAATTAGACCAATTTTAGCTTAGGTTAGTTGGCTAACGAATTATAGGTTGGTTCTCACTTTCTTTTTTCTATTTCTTATGTTAGCTAGCTTGTTTTAGGTTAGATTTTTATTTATTAGTTTAAACTTTTTGCTAGCTATAGGGTTTGTTTTTGCTGAAATTATTTCACATCTTGGAGGCTAATCTTTTGAATTTTGGCTTGTCCAGGTTCCCTCATGAGGAATTCATCAATTCTCGTGTGTCGAAGATAATTTTGAAACTATTAATGACATTTGGTGTAGGGCGCTTGATGAATAACTTGTGATTTGAAACTGATTATCTGGTTCTTAGATTAGATCATACTTCAATTGGTGCTTTAAAATTAACTAGTATCTTTTGTGTCTTGAGCGATAAGCTCTTTTTGTTTTACCTTTTAGAGGGTCTTTCTCCCAAGAATCCCTTAAGGCTTGGTGAGAGGGAATGACCCAAGTGGTAACAAGGCTAAGGCAAAGCCCATCCAAGCCATCGTAAATAAATGTGTTTGTGAGGAAACTTGTAGGAAATAGGTGTCGATGTGACATACTAGCGTATGTCTCCCTCAGCATTCGTGCGATGTGTAAAAACCGACAAGGGCTAGGAGGCCTCACTAATTTGAAAGAAACACTGCATGTATGGCCACCTAAACGGATGCCCTTACTAGAAACTCATTGTTTTAGCAACCTTACCTTCTACTTGTTGACTCTAGCATTGTGATACATGCATGTCGAAGATACCCCTCACGTGCCTCTCAATTCAAGACAGTAAATTTCTTTGGAAGTGATGACCCAGAAATTCGAAGCTTGGTATGCCCATAGAAGTGATTGTCAGGGAGGGGAGCCAGTGCTACCAAGCTTCTAACTATCTGGTTGAATTTAGTATTTTATTTCAAGGGGATTCAACAATTATTGTCCTAACCAGCGTTAGAATTGTGCTTTAATGTGTTTTTATTTCAAAATCAAATAAACATTATGTTTGTCGTGTTTTCTAAGTGTGTGAAAAAAACAAGAACATTTCACAATCAACACCACACTTGAAATTGAAACCTTGCAAAACAAACATTGAACATTGAACTTGTCCTCCTGAAACTATCATTTTAGGTCACTTGGGACATCATTTTAAAGTTTTGATCTTTTAGGTCCTTGCATAGTCTCCACCTAGTCACACCTTAAGTTCTTGCATAGCTCACTTAGTCATACCTAGTCCTTTACATCTTTTAGTTCATCCCATTCAATCATATATTCAGTCCTTGCATCACATCTTTAATCTTTACATCCTTTAGATCGATTCATCTCATTGTATATTTCAGTCCTTGCATTCATTCATTGGTCAAACAAATCTTATCCTTGCATTTAGGTTGCTCTCAAAAGGTCTTGAAATAAACATTGGTTATCAATCCTCCTATATCACTTGAGGCACACCATCTTTGAGTTGGGTAGTCTGCTTGGAGTTCATCATCTCCTATCATAACATTCCCTCTCTTTGATCACATATCCTTGTGTCTATCCATAGCACAAGTAACACCTTGCGCCATAATTTCTTGCAAACCTAGAGTTGCCTTGAATCCTTGAATTGTATCATACTAGGTTCACCATTGGTCATTAGTACCTCATTTAGTGCCTCATATCATAAGTATCCTATAATATAGTTGAGTCTTCATTTTTAGAGTTTGCCTTACATCTAGAGTTCCATACATTGTCCTAGGTCAAAGATCAAAACTATCACATATTCGCATGGCTACCTTGGCTTGACAAATTCAAGAACATAAGAGAAAAATATGTGACATTCAAGTCCAATAAAATGAATCAATGATCCCTTTTGAGACAAATTCACGATATCAAGAGTGACAAACTTCAAAAAATGCTAAAATGACTATATAAGGTGGAACAACAAGTAATTGAAAATCAAAAGCCAAATCTCAAACAAGATCACAAGACACCTTCACCAAGACATAAAGGCATTTCCTCCAAGTATCCCCTAGATAGATAGTTTACACCTTTGAGGAAATCTATTGATTCAGGTTCGAAAGAGCTTCTTTAGCACAATCTTATCATATTTCCTAACCAGACCACATGGGGATGTGAATTTTTGAGTAGATATTGTGCATATCATAGACATAACAAACATAAGACTTCAAAGTGCATGGAATTAAAACATAAAATTCAAGACCTCCTTGATAATGGTGTTATTAAAATTGAAGATCCTAATGATTCTCCTAAGGAGAAACTAGATGTCATTACCAAGCATGATCAAAATTATGAACCTGTGTCTACCAATGGCCCACATGTAGCCTCCATCTCTTCCATGATGCCTTCATATCCTAAAGTTTCTCAACAACAATCCATAATATCTCCCTCAAACAATGAACCTAATGATGAAACTTATCGTGTTGACCCTCAAGGGCTATCAACAGTACAAATCAAAGCTAATCCATTTTTTCATACAAATCCTTTAAACGATTCGGATATCTTAGATCATATGCCATCATGCACTCCAATTCCAATCATACCCACTCTAGAAGGCCCCATCCAAAATGCTTCCCCATCATGCAAAAACATGAACACCTTCCAAGAATCCCCCATGCATATCAAAAATATTACCCCTTTCTTATAAGTGGCTCCATCTCAAGAGGATAATCTGAAAAATGAAGAAACAATTCCTATCATAAATAAAGATCAAGACACCAAAACTCTCCAATCCCACCAATGGTTGAAAAATATCCTTCCTCTCTAGAATCCCATGATGATCTCCTTATACCTTTCCATTTCTTCTAAGATGATCCCCTTCCATCTCAAGAGAAAAAAATCCTTCCAAATCCCATTCCTAATCCATTTCCTAATAAATATCATGATGCCTCTTCCAGCTTTTCAAATGATCATATTCAAAATGAAGAGTCAAACACCCTTCCTACTTTATCCAATGGTCCTCTTCCATGTCAAGATCAAAGTATCCCTTTATTCCTTTGTCATAATTCTCCATGTTTACCTCAAGAGTCCATCATGCCTATAAATCCCTCTCATGATCCTATCATTCCTTGCAAGCCACATCAACCTCAAAATGTACTTACCTCTGGCATCAAAAGTAAGAAGAAACCCTTTGTTAAAAAGATCTTCCAAAGCATGCATTATCAAAGAAAAGGGTTAGATATCCATGAACAAGGTATATTATAACACCCTAATATAAAATAAAATATTTATTATTGTAGTGTCATAAAATTTTGTCCCTTGCAATTTGTGACCACATTAGGGTCTTCATGTTGGCAATTTAAATCCCCAAGCCTGATCGGAGACCAGAGACTTGCTCATCCCTAGAAACTGCACTTTTTCTGCCCTTTGCACTACCTGAACCTACTTCTTATCTTGAGACAAGGGTGGGATAGGGGCATGGTGTCCCTATCCCCCCTAGGATAGGGGCATGGTGCCCATGTCCCTGCCTTATTTCGGGGTCCCTTTGTCCTATCTTTGCATTGGACTTTGCATAAAGTGAGAAAACTTTCCCTATGTTGGCCTATGATGAAAAATCAGTCAATTAACGCTAATTGACAAGTATACAAGTTGCATTTTTCCTCTCATTTGTAGAAGTTCAAGTTCAATAAGTGATAAGTTAGATAAGAAAAGGGTGGGCATATATTCAAGCATTCAAGCATTCCTTTCTAGCATTGAGCATTCTCAAGTCTCCCTCTAAGGCTAGGTGTTGCATTCAAATCAAGGATTCAACCATTGAAGAGGAGATCCCTTTAAACATTTAATTCCATACAAGAAAATCTACCTACATTCTATCTACAGCCTCCCTTGAGGTGACTTACATTTCAGTCTTTCATTTACATTTACTTGCAATTACTTTCTTTCATCATTTGGTTAATTCCAAAACTGGGGTTTGACCTAAAGGCAAAGCCCCAATCCCAACTACTTTTCCTCTCTTTTTTGTGTGTAGGTTGTAGGTGCGCAACTATATTTGCAAATTCAGACTCCATTCACAGAGGTGAAAAAACCCTTTTCATTTCATGAATTTTTCGAAGGACCATGTGCACTTTCAGCACGGTCCCAACAACGTTTCCTCAAATTCGCAGGGCAGCTTCATCTCGACATATTATAGCCAAATCCAGGTGCAGAGCTTCATCTCATGCTTCTATTTCAAGTTATAATCAGTTCTTTGCTACTTTTACACTTAGTCTCACAACACATAATTCAGCCATTTTCCATTCTAAAAGAGGGGTTAGCTTGTCATTCTAACACCACTATCAATTTATTTAGTATTCAATCTCTTCCCTAAGAGATTGGATCTAGTTAAACTCCCCCCTATTTTAATGTAATATGGATAAAGTGTTTGAAGGGAAATCTGCAATGAAACTTTCATCTCTCCTCGGAGGGAAGAAAAGCTTTCCTCTTGATCTCTCCACCATTCACTTTTCACCACATCACAATTATAATGGCTACATTGCTCACTCTCAAGATGTTGGCATCCCTCATAAATCCTACATTTATCTAGTTAAATCTAAATGCACACCTTCTTGAGATACTTCCAACAACCTACCAACATGAACTCTCCATATCATGCATATCCATCCATGAATCCTAATATCATTAGAAGAAACTTGTATGCCAAGCATAAAATTCAAATATTCAAAAATCCACATGAATCAAAGGATCAACATGTCCCATCTAATCGACATGTAAAAATAAAGAAAATTTTGATCCAAAAAGAAAAAGAAATGTCCAAAAGGCCACAAAGGCCCATAAAGAAAGAAGAAAAGTCAAAATTTGTATGGCTTCCTAAGTCTTACATCGAGGCAATGTATTCTAAAGAATCACAAAAAAAATGAAAAATCAAGAACCATGTGGATTCCTAAGTCACTTGTACAGAACTTGTACACTAAAGAAAAATCAAAATTGGCATTCAATTTTGCTACCCCATCTTCTCCCACATCCACCATCCTAAAACCTCTATCACCTCCTTCATCCATTTTGGCTCCTTGTGTCCTAAAATCCACATCAACCTTTTCATCAAAATCACAAACTCCAAAATCCATTGTTTCTCCTTCGTTTCATTACCCTTCAAGGTGTGTGCCAGTGTTGACTTTGTCAATATTTCTATTCACTCCTAAAAAAACCTTCTAAAATCCCATCCATTATCTAGCACCTATGTTCTATCCTTCCATCCCTCTTATCCAATCCTTTGCATAAATCCTTATAACCTTTCCATCTTATCATCTATTTCATCTCCCTTTACCATCACCCTATCAACATCTTTGAGCATATCTTCAATAGCCATGGATCATTATAGAACATCTTATAGGGGTAATATCCAGAGAACAACTTGATTCCTTAGTCATATTTCCTATCATGTATCCATTATCTTCCAAAAGTTAAAAAAAAGTTAAAACGAAAAAAAAAAAAAAAAAAAAGTGAAAAAAATCAAAAAAGAGAAATCATTCATCCATTGATGAAAACCTGACAAACAGGTGCCTTGGGAAAGTACCATGATGAAAACCTAGAAAATAGGCATCATGCGTAATCCATTATCTTCTTGCACTATTCACTGGGGCCAAGTTCCATCCATGCCCTCCATTATCCTTCATCCTCCTCTATCTTTCATTTACTCTATATCCACACATATCTCATTTTTCCACCTTTGATCTTGACAAGGTTAAGGATCTTTACAGGCTTTGTGTTTCCTATCTATTACACTTGATCCACACCCTTGAGCTCCTATCTATTATTTTGTCCATTTCTTACTTCCATCCTTCATTACCCCTTTGATCTTGCTTATCCTATCTGTCACATATCCAAATCTATCCCTTGATATTGATCAAAACTAAGGACAACAATGCAAAACATGGTTTAAAAAAAAAACCTCTTGGCATGGCCATTTCTTTGGAACACATCACATTCATTACACTATATCCTTGCTTTATATTGCTATATTTGGTCCCTTTGCTTTGATTAACATGTTATCCAATTGTGAGATAGTCCTTGAAAATAACATAAGCTTCCTCCATCATTCAGTTATCTTTTTCTATCACATCCATTCATTCATCTACTCAAAATCCCTTTTGCCTTGCTAGACACTAGGGGCAAACATGAAAAAATATAAAAAATAATAAAATGTCCAGAAAGAATCAAAAAAATCAAAAAATGTTCTGAAAAAATCAAAAAAATCATAAAATGTCCTGAAAGAATCAAAAAAATCATAAAATGTCCTAAAAAAATCATTAAAAACATTAAATGTCCTGAAAAAATCATAAAAATCATAAAATGTCCTGAATAAATATCATAAAAAGTACTAAAAAAATCCTAAAAATGAAAACATTTATAAAACCCTAAGAATCATAAAAATCCAAAAACATGTAATAAACATTGCGATGACACACACTTTCGACAAGCATGCAGATTTGCACTAAAATGAACTCATGATGTGACGAGATCATGATTGAGTAAACATAACAACACCTTATCGACTTATCAAAACCAAACACATTACCTTTGAACGAAAATCACCTTGGCATAAAGCATACAATATGTTTGTTTGTTTGCTTATTTTCTTTTCATTGTCTCTGATTTTCTTTTTGGTGACACGTCTTTTAGCTTTTCCAAGATGTCTCTGACTAGAGATTTTATCTCCAAGATGTCTTTGACTAGAAAGGCGAGGATGGGGCATGTTCACCTATTTATTTCTTGTGGATTGTTCCTTAGTAATATGATGACTCATCTTAGGACATGATCATTCAAGCTCATCAAGGACATAATAGTCTGATGCAATCTAAGATAATCCTTCCATTCTGATGTGTTTTCTTTCATGCAATTGGTATGATGATTCATTTGGGTCTTATTTGTATCTAGATGAGTTTTATCCTTTTGCCATAATAAGCTCGATGATGATTTAAGCATTTAAACAGCACAAGAATTTTCATCACCTTCATTTTTTTTTCTCATCATCCATCCTCTTGCATCTTCTCATCACTTACATCTTCTTTCATCACCTATTGCATCGATCGTTTCTCTTTATCATTTTATTTCATCATCTTCAACCATTTATTTCATCATCTTCTTCATTTTTCTCTTCATCTTCCTTGTTTCAAAGGGATCAATCAATCAGTCGCTTTATCCAACTAATACATGTCTCTTAATATTTATCAATTGCTCTATCAATCAATCAAATGGCTTCTTGAAATCTCAATGCCCTTGGATCAACTTATCTTCTGCTAGCATCAATCCTTATCATCTTAATCAGCTCGATCAACATAATCAGCTCAATCAGCTTAATCAGCATATCAATCCAGCTATACTATTTATTTCCCTCAATTGTTTAGTTGTGCCTTATCAACTGTGTATTTCCATCAAATGTACATCTCAACTTAATCACTTGCGCAATATCACTAATCCAATCTTCTCTCCCACAATCTATCAAGATATCAATCTCCATCAATCTATTTGATCAATCTCTCGAGGGGGCATAACTAATCAATCATCACTACCAGGATATCTCTGGGGCATATATCAGTTAAATATTTTCTTTGAAACAATGCAATAGGTTTCATTGTCTCAAAGAGGGGCAAAATCTAGACACGTAAAAAAATTCATTAATATTGTCCTCCTAATCAACTTCAATTTTTCCAATCAATATCAAGTGGATCCATATAATATAATATTAGTATTCTCCATTATCTTATAATATTCAATCATCTTGATATTCGTTATTTGATTATTCCTCATTATATCATAATAGTCATAATATATTATTCTTCATTTAATCCATTAATATATACTATTATTAAATCTATTTTCCAAATATCTCTCATATCAACTTCATATCCTATTTATCAATTCCCACTCTATCTATTTCACTCATCTAATGAATGTGGGATAAACACTCTTCATTTTTACATCAATCCTTTATCCCACATTCCTCTCTAATATTGGATCCAACCCTGAGAATATCTATAAAAACCCAACCCCCTCTCTCATTTGAGGCTATCTAGCCATCTAGCAATCTAGCACTTAGTTTCTCTTTGGCATTCTGCATTTCTATTATCTTTCATTTGACTTTTTCCTAGTTTGTGCACCATTCGCATTTCATCTTCAAAATCTTCATTCATCATGGCTCTTTGTGCAAGTGCTTTCTGAGAGCATTATTTTTCTTAAGCATGAAGTCTTGGTGATAGGAGTACAATAGAGTTAAAAGTTTCCTATTGATTGCATGTTGGTTTAGTTTCTTTTAGCTTTGCATGTTTGTTCTTGCAGGTACTCTATTGAGAATGTTGGATTGAATCTAGATCTTAACTCCATAAGATCATATACATTTTCCCCTATTCACAACCTTAGATTTGGAATTCATGTTCCTTCCACGATGATTTTGTATGTTAGCTCTGTCTTAGCGATAAATGAACCATATGTTAAATTTTTAGCTCGGTGTCTTCCAAGTAACTATCTTTTCACTGCTATTGTGAATGTTGTCTCTAGATCTTCAAAAAGACTGTATTTTCTTAGTCATTTTTTACTTTGGCTTTAATGACCTCTTAGCTATTCATTTACTGCTTTCAACACAGTAATTGTGACTACAATGATCATATCTTTTATACCTCTATGTGTTGTGAACAGAGACTTCACTACTGGGAATGTTTCTCGGATGCCTCTTGGATGAATGTTTCACACTGTGCCTTTTAAGTAGACTATTCTTTTTGGGTACAGGCCTGCTATATGGGTTGTGACGTTGTCTTTACTATGGTCTTGATAGAAAGATTATCCTTTAATGATTGCAACATACTGCATTATACCACCATCTATCCTATGCTTTCACCTTCATTGATGAAAATAATCTTTCTCATCATTACGTTCAGTCTCATAATGAAATGTCTTGACTGTTCTTACTTTAATACAATTGCAGACTTTTATGATTGATGATTGTCATTCAATGCATTTTGTTAGAAATGACTAATCTTTTTTAACTTTTGGACTACTCATTAACTATAAAATGATGCAATTTCCTCTTCAACAAAATCTTTCTATTCCTCAACCTTAAAGATGGTTGAAACAAGTCTCTTCCCAGATAGCTCAAGACTGTTGGAAACCAATAACACTGAGAGGGGGGCCTGAATCAGTGTTATACCAGAATAGTAGATTTTAACCTTAACAAAACATTTATACACCAATCGGTAAACCGGTATAAATAGAATTGAAAGAAGTAATGCAACCAATAAGCCAAACACATAAATGAGACCAATAACACATAGATTTATACATGGAAAACCTCAAAGAGAAAAAACCACGGTGGGATTTGTGACCCACAATATCAATTCACTGGCCATATGAAGAGTGTCGGTGTAAATAATTATTCATCGTGGATATTATTACACCTTACTTAAGTTTACTTAGGTACACGCATTTAATAGTAGTTTGGGTATGAGACACTTGGGTGTTTGTGCCACATTGGGATAGTGTGTGTAGGATAATTTCCACCTTTTAAGGTGTTGATCTTATCTTATTGTTACATTCCACCTCATGTGGAATATTATATTGTTTCTCCTACATACCCACACCTATTTCCTACCTACCCTTGTTTCTTATTGAGACACATTTCATGTTTGTGTGCTCACATATCCATATAGCCTTGCCTATATAAGCAGGCTCATCTACATTGTTTGTACGGACAATCATTGAATGATAGCTTGATGATCCAGTTGATCAGTATTTTGCATCGTTGATAGAATACAGTTTATTCCTATCATCTATTTTGTTCTCTCTTATTTATGCTTTCCATTGCTTCTAGATCTTGGCAAGATCTCACATGGTATCAAAGCCATTAGAGTGTCATTGGTTTGTCAATTGAGAGAAATTTGGGGTTTTGCATTTTGGAGCTTTCTATTGCAGGTTTTTATTGGAGATTTTTGGGCCAGATCTAAGGTCACCATTGGATTGAGGAGGTTTGATCAATTAAGAATCATCTTTTATTTCGTCCAAATCTGACATTTGAGGCCAAATCTAGAGTCGTTTGAAGGTGGAGGGTGGTGACTTGTCCCGGTAGTGATCTGCAGTTTTGGAGCATTTTTGACCAAATCTGTCATCACCATTACGCTCAAAAAGCCCAAAAACCCCAGGATCAACTGTCAATTTGTCGAAATCGCCCTCCGTTACCCCGAGTTGAAAAAATCTCCCCTCCTATCCCGCCATACAGACTTGTAGGTACAGGTCTGAAATTTTTATTTTTTTTTTCTTTTCCGTTTTTGTTTTTTCGAAAATTTTGAAAAAAAAATTAAATTGGGAGGGGGGTGTTTTTTTTCTTGTTTGTTTTAAATAAAAAAAAATTTCATTTTTTGGGGGCTGCTCGCAGGCCGTACAGGCCCGCAGGGGTACCTGCGGCTACCGCAGGCCACCTGCAGCCTTGCAGGCACTGCGAGTAACTGCAAGGTACATGCAACCTCGTAGTGTACCTGTGGGTCATTGCAGACACTGTGGCCCTACAGTGTACTTGCGGTGGTCCCGCAATCCTCTGCGGTGGTCCCGCAATCCTCTGCAGGCCCTCCCCGTGTGGGGGGGGTAACATTTTTTATTTTGTTTTTGTTTTTAAATAAAAAAATTTTAAATAAGTTGATTAATAATTAAAAATAAATAAAGTTTTTTAAGTTTTTTTTGTCTTTAATAAATTTTTATTAAATTTTTTTTAATATCACTTTTTTTTCAAACAAAATGACTATCACCTTTTTTTATTTTTTTATTTATTTTTTAATAGTTTTTTTATGGGCTTTAATAAATTATTTTTATTTAGATTTTTAAAATCTTTTAAAAACAAAAATATCATGGAATAAGTCAAATTGGGAACACATTTTTTTCTTCTCACTTCATATCTATCTTACAGTGCTTCCAACCAGTAGTCAAGGGGGGGTTTGATTTGCTCATTTATATCTCTTGGCCACATCCCAATCGGAGGTGTCTTTTTCTGCAGTATTCTAGAGGGATTCTTGGTGGTGTCATTTTCCTATTTCCATATTTGCCCTATCATGTTATATGCTCTTGCATGAGCAATGTTGTACTCGCACTATCATAAAGTGCCACAACTCTTTGTATCTTGTCTTTGTTGACTATTTGATGTAATCCTCTTGTACGTGTAGATTAGGAATATCTTGTGAGACTTGGTGCATGGCTCCAGTTGAGACTCAGATTGTACACATTTGTGCATGGCTCTCATGAGACTTAGATTGTACCAGTATTTCTGTCATTTACGAGTATCCAGATGATGCTCACAGTAGGTTGTCTTCATGCTTGATCTTCATTTTGTTGCAGTGAGTGATTAATCATCATCGACTTGGTACCTGGTTTTGTCACACTTTGACATTATTGGTGCAACATTGGCTCTCTTTCTTCCTTATGGGGAGGCATTTTGGTCAACATCATTGGACCATCTTTGTAGGAGATTTGACATTGAGGGGGGACTTCATGGTCTCTTCTTCTCTCTTATGGGGAGGACATATTATGTTGTTCTCATTCATCATTGAGAGCATTGTGTGCTTTCATCATCTCTCTTTTGGGGGAGGGTTTTTCCCCATTGGTTTTTCTCTCTTTCTCCATTTGTGAAAGATTGCATTGCATAGTTTTGCTTGCATTTGCATATTGTACATGGGTACCTATCATGGCCTCGTAGCCGGGACCCATCTTGCATTACTTAGTTGCATTGTAGACTTAAGTGCATTCCCCTAAGTTGAACTTAAGGGGGGGTATTGGTGTAAATAATTATTCATCATTGATATTATTACACCTTACTTAAGTTTACTTAGGTACATGCATTTAATAGTAGTTTGGGTATGAAACACTTGGGTGTTTGTGCCACATTGGGATAGTGTGTGTAGGAGAATTTCCACCTTTTATGGTTTTGATCTTATCTTGTTGTTACATTCCACCTCATGTGGAATATTATATTGTTTCTCCTACCTACCTACACCTATTTCCTACCTACCCTTGTTTCTTATTGAGCCATATGTCATGTTTGTGTGCTCACATATCCATATAGACTTGCCTATATAAGCAAGCTCATCTACATTGTTTGTACGGACAATCATTGAATGATTGCTTGATGATCTAGTTGATCAGTATTTTGAATCATTGATAGAATATAGTTTATTCCTATCATCTATTTTGTTCTCTCTTATTTGTGCTTTCCATTGCTTCTAGATCTTGGCAAAATCTCACAAAGAGATATTACAATATATGATGGGCTTGCACTTGCAGGAAGGCTTACAGCCTAGAGCACACTGCTTATCACAATAGGAGCCTCACTGACTACATAACAATCCAGACAACAATCCAGAGAAGTATGAACTGCTTAATATAGCATCTCCTATGCCAGAATACAATTCTAGTTTAAGCTCTGTCTGTTCCAGTTAAAACCTTAAACCTCAGTACCGGAATAATCCTTACAATGAATTCCTCACATACCTAGTCTCTCTAATATATTTCGCATTACATCACATCCATAACCATATCCATCTGTCTCAAAAATGATCTAATCAATCTCCCCTATATACCCTATACAAATTTATGCCTTATGTCGGCTTACAAGGATATATACTATATCATATTTACATGTCGGTCATATAACATAAATGAATAAGCATTAAAATAAGTTGTCGATATTGAATCCAAGATGTGACCACCTCCAATACCGATATCCTTTACTATACCATGTCGGCCTACATTGTCGATGACCAAAGAAATCTTCTATCCTGTCGATGGCGATATTGATGTCGGTGTAGAGTCTGTGAAGTGTCTATCGATACACCATATGAAGCCAGAACCCAAAATCATGTTGCCATCAATGACAACATAGTGAAACCAACCAATAAAGTGTCAATTTCCAACAATCTCCCCCTTTGGCATTTATGATAGTTTTGATACTTAATGTTAAGTACAGATGCCAAGCTAATAAGATGAGAGGGGGGGGGAATCATACAACCTTAATCTTCCATAAAAACAACAGATTCAACTTCGGTAACATATACTTTAGTAATATAACCAAAACTGTTAAACATGCAAACTCAAAAGCATATAAACATCATAAAACTCATAACACCAGATTTAACGTGGAAACCCAAATAGGGAAAAACCACTATGGGATTTCAGACCCACTAAGAAATATACTCTTCTAGAGTATGCTCGGTTAAAAGAAAATCCTATTAAAGATTACAAACACATTGCTAGATGTGACCCGGTTAAGGGATTTCCCTCAAATCTGTTAGGATCTTCACTTTGTTAGAAGTGACCTTGTTAAAGGATTTCAAACGCTCAATCAGAATGTCACCTTGCTAGAGGGTTTTACAAATAAGACTGTTAAGTCCACTCGGTTAAGAGATTTTCTATCACTTCACAAAATAACAATAATAAAATTTATCTGCAACTTCACATCTAAAATGCTAAAGCAGATTCTTATTTGCTCAATACAATATAGTCATAGGACTTTATCTTATCCATCTGCTAGGCTCTATACTCTATTATTCAAATAGGTCTTCAAGCTTCAGTGCTTGGTAATCACTATGTAGCATCCCTGTGCATACACTTTCCCGCATACATTGTTTATCAATAGTTCCTTATTTATAAATAATTTGCCAACTGCTTAATCTCCTTGATCACATATCCCATGATCAATCATAGCCATCAGATCTTCATGCTTGACTAGGTTCAATGTATCCTTCAAACTAAAAATGTTTTACCCAACCTTGGAACTTGCATACATTTCTTGGAACTTGTGCTAGGGTATTGCGGTTCAATCTGCGTTGTAGATCTTCCTGTCGATTTTCCTTTACCATAGATTCTTTAACAAACTTCATGCATGGCATACTAATCATTTAATCAGTTCTAGCTCATCAGCTTCCTTCATTAAATAATGCTTTTATTCATTCAATGCATTTTGTTACTACTCAGTTGCAACTCAGTAAATACTAAACTTCACTCGGTAGACATTATGCCTTCATTAACTGATAGCGATAACCTTAGGGTTTACCGACTAGGTTCTTTTCTTAGTAACATAGTATAGTATTAACCTTACAATCAACAACATATGAAGGATATCAAAACAATATAAACATCATGATCTCATCATTGTCTAACTCGATAATAGTTGCCCATTGAATAACTTATTCCTCCCCTTATTCATCACATTCTTTCTGTGTCTTTTACCGACATCTTTATACTCATCAAATCATACTTCTTAAGATATGGCAACATCATACTGAATTAGAAAATCAATTTCTTGACATCAATGACAAAATAATAATATTAAGACAGTAAAACATCCTTAATCAGTTATATCCATAGTCATCAACAACCTTCTCAATATCCTAATTGAAATGCCAACAATCTCCCTTTGTCTGTTATAATGCCAACAATTTATGGCAACACTCATGTGAAAAATGGTCATGGTTTCAACTGTTGGTTTCATCCTGCCCTACTCCCCCTGAGATGAATATGCAAAATGCTCCAATACTCCAAAATTTCAAAACCTTTACAACTCCCCCTAATGTATGCAATCCTTGCAATCCTTTTTGACATCTATACTTCTCCCCCTTTGACATCAATGCCCAAAAAAAATATGTCATGAATAATAATTGTACACTGAATACCTCCAAAAATGTCTTACCGAAGCTTGACCAATTTCAAGATTTCTGGGTAAGCTTTCTCCAATAACTCCACATAAGTATCCTAGCCAATTTTGAATGTGTTGAAGATAGATACAAGTCCAGTCAGTAAATATGCAAGTGATTCTTTCTCTATGACTTCTGTCGGTGAGGGCTTACCAAGCATATCCATGCATTCCTTCTTATGTACACCAAGTGAATCCAATCTTGGACTCACCAAACCTCTAAGACTTATGGCGCTCCAAATGATCTTATCTCTTTCCTTTTGAAGAGCAGAAATTTGGTTCTCCAAAGTCAAAAATTTTCCATCAATAGATGTTGTCAGTGAAACTAGTCCATCAAAAGAGTTAGCAATATTAGCAATTTTGTCATGTATCTCTTTTATCTCTTCATCTACTTTTGTTGTAAGAATCTCAGTATTGCAACATACCCTGAATATGTTATACCTTGTTTCAAAGAATTTTCAATTGGAATTAACTTCTCCTCAATCTTTTTCCTCTCTCTCTCAATGATCTGACCAAAAGCGGCTCTCTTAGCCAAAGTGAATTTTTCAAGTACTTGCATGTTAGAGATCTGTTGTAATGATTGAAAATCTTTAGAGATGTGCTTTGTTATAGCCTTAAGCTTATCAGAAGGGCTCACTTCATTCTCAATCTTACATTCTGGGACAAATATGTACAAAACAGTTATGGATTGATCTCCTTTATTTGTGGTTCCCTCCTTCATCAATTTTTGAGCAACCATCATCATTAGTTATGTGGGACTCATCTATGTGATGTTTTTCTTTTCCACTAGAGAAGTGTCAATTGTCAATAATTATGTGCCAGCAACTGGTTCCCTAATGAATTCCCATGTTTTCTCTAATGATTTATCCTTTATTACCTCCTTACTTGCACTGATGGCTTCACCACTTGGTGTAGTATGTGCAACTGTCAGTTCCCCTCTAGGAAAAGTATCCTCAGCCTGTACATTGGTATCCAGAGGATAAGTGTCCTCAACGTTAGTATCATGTATAATGTTCTCAACATTAACCGATGTCTCAGTATGTGTTTGTATATTTGTGTTAATCGGTGGCTCAATTTCTACTATCTTGATATTCTTCAAAACTGAGGGTGGAGTACCCATAATTCCTTTGCCTTTCCCTTCAACCGGTGTATCTACAATATCATTATTTCTCTGGTGAAGTGAAGAATTCTCTATGCTCTCCCAAAAAATTTATCCAACCCTTTTGTGTTTCCTTTACTATCTCATTCATCCTTCCTAACATTAAGCTAGTTATACTATGTTTGTTGTTGAATACCTTCCTATCTGCAGCCTCAATTGTCTTTTCCATCTCATCTAGAGTTATAGCAACATATATAGCTAAAATTTCTTGCATCTTAATGTGTTTGTCTTCTTGCATTGCAGATAACCTTCTAGCATCTAACTTGTTGTATAGCTCTGTCGGTATTTGATTTTCTATTTCAATTAATGCTTTCTTATAGATATCTAAATAAAGAAGAATTTCTTCCTCTATCTCTCTCAGTTCATCATCTTCAAATGTATCATAATAAGACAACATTTTTCAGCATCCCATCCTTAGTAATTTCATCAACAATTTCAGCACAAGTCTTAGGTAGAATAATTGTTACATTAATAGTCTCAAGTGCCAAATCAATGTCACTTGTCTTCCTCCTTCTAGCAGTAGTGAATGTAGTTGATGGTGTAGCCTTGGGTTACTTCTTTTGTGTCGTTAATTTGATGGTAGCGTTCCTAACTGTTTGTGTCTTTGCTTCCACTTTAGGTTCTTCCGGTTTCTTCCTCACAACCCTTTTGAATGCTAATGGTGTGTCATCTTCAGGCTCATAATCTGCAGTCACAGGTTCAATGTGAACTACCGGATCCTTCCTCTTTCTCCCTTTCTCTGAGACAGCATCAATGAGTGCTTTAATGTCCTTAGAAACCTCCTGTACAAACTTGCTTGCCTTACCTTCTTGTTTTTCCCTCTTCTTCCGATTGAACTCAATTTCAACCTCAAGAGTCTTTCATTGTGTTGTTCCACAAGGTTTTTTTACTTCATCTATTTTTGCATCTATCAGAATATTTACATATGCATCAAGAATTAATGCATCCATCTCATAGCCCATTTCCTCTATCCAAATATTTTGAGGCTTGACTGCCTCCATGAGAGTCACATCCTTCTTAACCTTGAAACAAATGTCGATAGAGTATTTCTCTATTATGTGCTCAGGTATTCTAGTCCTAGACCTCATAGATTTCTGAAAAGCCTTGAATTAACCCCATACCTTATCATTTCTAAGACTTCCCAATGCAACAATTGATTGCTTTAGTTGTCTTCCTAATGGGATGTCAAAAGCCCATTGCTTCCTTCCATATTTGGGAGTATCATTCAAAAAGTATAACATTAAGCAGACTAACAAATTTCCATACTGGAAGGTACCCTTTTTCTCACCTTTAATCTTCCCTAAATTTATCAATAACTCCTCAAGCATCCAATCATAAAGATCTAACTTGATATTTTCTCTCATCGTCCTATATGCGGCCAAAATACATGAACTTAAAACTGCATTCAGTCAGTTAGACTGAGTTACCTTGTAGCCTATGATCATGTTACCAAACTTAATGTCAGTTTTGGTGATAGTGCTCACCTTCATCGATCTCTTGTCTGATATGGTATCGGTGATCTTCCTTACGAAGTCATTTGATACTTTCTTATTCATATTTTGCCCTACCAATGGCAAACCAGTAATTATCTGGATGGCTTCCTTAGTGATTTTGTTTGGTTTTTCCAACCATATGAGTGTGATCTTGTCGGATTTCACTAACCTTCTCTTTTCTTTTATCATTTGATCCTCCATTGCCAACCGGTGGATTTCTATTTCTACAGAACTTAGCAATATGTCCAATTTCATTGCATGCATAACATGTAACATTGCTCTTTTGAATTGCCTTGCTAAAACCAATGAAATTGCTTAACCTACACTGATTATCCATATGTCCAAATTTTCCACAAGCATAGCATTTTACATTCATTCTGCAATCTTTTGTCTTATGACCAATTTTATTGCATTTAGAACGTTTATTGGGAGCAGAATCAAGGTTCAGATTTGCTTTGTTTCTACATTGCCTAGCCATGTGTCCAAATATATTGCAAACAAAACATCTACCATTGAATTTATAAGCATTGAATTGCCTTACCGATACCTTATGGTTTTGATCTTCATTAGCAGTACTAGAACTCCATCCTTGCTCAAATCCAAGTCTGCTGGAATCTCCAATCTGCCTTTGTCTCTTCAATAACTCATCAAGTTGTGCTGATCTAATCTTGATTTTTTCTTTGTACTCACTTGTAGTAGTTAAATCATCTCTTAATATTGTCATTTGTCTCTCAAGCTCTTGCTCATTGCTCTAGGATTGTACCAAATTAGACCTCAACATCTAATTTTCATGAACCAACCTACCACATTCTTCAAATTTGTTCTTCAAGGATACAGAAAGATTATCTTCCTTTTTCTTTATGTCCTCAATCTCCTTAGATATCCTCATAGTCATATCTTGCACCTCATTCTTCATAACCATGTTCTCCTGACTCAATTTCTCACATTGTTCATTAAGTGCATTTTTCTCTTCATCATCCTGATTTTGCAAAAGTTCCTTTCTTCTAGCTTGAATAGATGATAGCCTCTCTTGTAGGACAAGAATAAATTCTTTAGTAGAATTGAACTCATCTTGCAGCTTTAAGTTTTTCAATCTTTCAACATCATAATATTCAAGTGCCATCTCAAGCTGCTTCCCCAAAGCCATATTCAATTATTCTAGTTTTAGGATCTTCCTCAAGCTTTTAAACTTCCTCTGAGGCACAAGGCTCTGATACCAATTGTTGGAAACCAATATGTGAGGCCCTACCCCGATTCAGTTTGACATTTTCAGTTATTTGCATATTGAGACTATTATGGATGCTTTATTTTATGTTTATGGACTTAGAACTTATATGATTCCATGATTTGGATCACACTGACATATGTTGATGCTTTATTTCATGCATGATGATTATGAAACTTTAGATATGTTACTAGATTAGAATTACATTATGATGGTGAATGTCATTATTGGAAATTTGCAGGACTTCATATTGATGATAGAAAGATGATGTTTATTTATGAATGGTTCAATTTTGGAAAATTATGTTGACTGCTTATGTGAAATTGAATTTGAACGAATGAGATATTTAATTATTGTTGTCAAATGTATGAGTGTTTGATGTGTAATGAAATCCATGTATTTGATTATGTATAATTGTGATTATTGGAGTTACTAATGTGTTAATTGAGATGCGCAGGAAAATTATCCATGTGACCATGGAATTTAATGGAGAACCAAGCCTAGACCAATGTGCGTTTGTTAAGCCGGGAGTTGTCTATTTGGAGAGACAACACCCCCCCCTTGTAATGTATTTTATTTGTGATGTGTATAATGCTTGAGTGTAAAATTTAATTTATATGTATATGTGTAATCCTTCAAGAGACAAATTCCATGTGTGATTTTTATATTGTATTTTTGTTGTGTCACTTGACACATGTGCTGATTAAGTGTCATTGATTTTGACTTGTCTCTTGGAGGGAGTTTTGTTTCTACCAAAGCCAATTCAAAAACATGAGTGTGGTCCCAAATTTGCCTTGGGTAGGGAGTCTTGGGAGTGGTCAACTCAAGTTTGACCCGTAGGTAAACTTCAGTTGGGTTTCCAAAGGGTTTAATGGACTCCTAGGGTAAGTTTTTAGGCTTTTCCAAAGGTCCAAAGGGTATACCTATGGGTTAGGGGCATTTTGCAACATGTGGCTTCTCCCATGTGACTATGTAGTCACTTCAAAAAGTGGTGTTTTCAAGATGAACGAAAATTCAACTTAGAAAGTTCTTCCTAGGATAGAGAACCTTCCCTTTAGAAGTTAAACTCTCTTCCCCATCTTCTTCCACCTTTTCCCTTTCCAATTTTGGTAATGTGTAAGAGTTTGGGAAGGGCAACCAATGGGAACTCACACCTCACCCAAGGGGTTGGGAAGTGTGTGAGAGGCCTTCTTAGGCAAGAATTTGGAAACTTAGTGAGTAATCACCCATTCTCCTTTCTTGGAGATTATGCTTGTTTTGAAAAAGTTAGTAGGAGTTTAGCACTTTTGGTGGAATTTGGAGAAAGTTAGTGTGGAATTGGGCAGCTCATCCCCAACTAATTTTAGCAAACCTATTGGCAGAATAAGGTTGGTTACTTCTTACTTCCTCTTGTTATGATGTAAGTGTTAGTTTATGTTGTTTTGTAAAAGAAAAGAGTTGTTGTAAGAATGTGTTTTATGAAGTTTTTTTTGTTGAAGTTAAAAATGTGTAGTTTTCTTTTCTATGTATTTTGTTTTGTGTTCTTGTTGCTTTGGGAGTGTCCAAGATCTCCTACTCTTGGGAGGGTAGGAAGATCTTGGGGTGGAAGGAGTATGACAGCCATGGGTGAGAGGCTCTCCTTATGGAGAGTGTTCTCAAGGGAGTCCTTGGTGACCCTTGATGCATAGCCTTGTGTATGCATTTGGGGGTCATAAGGGGATCAAATATGGCCTTGGGCCTTTTGGGGGGGCATAAGGATTGTGGAAGTATTTTTGGTTGCATTTGTATTGCCATGAGGTGGCTTATGTTGTATTGTTTTTGGCATGCATTCTCCCCATTGGTACTTGGTCCACTTCCACCCATGGAAGAGTCACCATGAAAGTGGTGAATGTGTAGCTTGGGAAGGGAAATTTTGAATGTAAGTGTTTTCCTATGTTTGTGTAGAGTTTGCTTGCTTGTAACCCGTCTAGTGCTTGGTTCTCCAAGCTCGGGGGTGGCTTCTAGTAAGCCTAGGCTGGGAGGTGAGCTTCCCATGGTCAAAAAAAAATGTGTTTTATTGCAGGTTGCATGGGAATGGGGAAAGATGGATTAAAGAACTATGTTGTTGTATGGTGTTGCAGAAAAGTGTTTATAAAAAAAAAGAGAAATGGATAGATTCAATGTTGTAGTTGAATAAAAGAAGAAATGTGAGCATTTGTAGCATTTACTTTCAAGGAAAGAAAGTGTTGTATTATAGTCAAGTTACTATGTAGAGAAAACAATGTTGGGATTTCATCCCATTTGTATTCATGTTAATTTTGTATCCATAATAATTTTGTATCTATTTGATAATGAAATACATGATGTTTTCCCTATTTTAGATAGTTGCAAATGAAAGAAGTAATATATTTGATTGTATGAGAATTTTTATGTTTTACAAAAGAAAGGGAAGCAAATGCATTTATTATGATTTCTGCAAGAAAATGGAATTTAATGCTACATGTTCTTTATAATGTTAGGCTGCTGTAAATTTAAGTAAAAACAGTCTTTTATTTTTCTGTTTATTGCAGAAATGAAATTTGTTATATTAGTCTATTCTTTGCAAGAGAAGAAAAAAAAAAAAAAGAGAATATTTAGCATTTAGTTTAGTATTTTAGTGACAAGGAAAGATAAAGTATGTAGGAAATCCCTTAAAAGTATTTTGTTGTTATTCATAAAAATAATATACCCATAAAAAGTCTATATGAGTTATAGTTAAAAAGGAAAATAAATATAAAAATAAAAATAAGAGCAAATAGCAATACATATACTCATTTAAACATTTTATCTCATTAACTATTATTCTGGTATGCTGTTTTAAAACAAAAAAAAATCTGTTCTCTTTCTCTTAAAAAAAAAAAGATACATTTCCAGGTTGGATATTACTGCAGAATGCTAAAAGGGGAGAAAACTGTTTCATGTTAAGTCTGTAAGAATATATATATATATATATATATATATATATATATATATATATATATATATATATATATATATATATATATATATATATATATATATATATATATATATATATATATATATATATATATATATATATATATATATTCTTTTAATAGAGATATGCCAGATCAAAAATATAAAACTAGATGTATTTTACTTCCTCCAACACATATTCTTATATATATATATATATATGAAACCTTTAAAAAAAAAATATAATACAAATAAAACTCCCAACGAAAACGTTTTTTCAAAGCCATCGAAAAATGTTTTTTTTTTTAACTAACAAAGCAACGGAGTGGACATGGTTGAGCGGGCCGCAGCCTTGGGCGGCGGTGCCCACAGGCTGCGGAACCCGCAGCCCATGGGCGGCGACGTCCACGGCCTGCGGGGTCCACAGACCTGTGGGCGTCGTCGCCCAGGGACTGCGGGAGCCGCAGGCTGGCGGCGCTGCCCGCGGCCGGCGGTGCCCCGCATTTCCCCCCTCCACAACCCTTGGCAATGTAAAAATAAGGACGACGCTTGCTCTTGTTTCTTTTCCCGCTCGGCTCCCTCTTTCCCCCGCTCCGCCCGTCTCTCACTCCACGCGGTGGCCTCCAACAAAAAAAAAACTTCGCCCAAATACAAGTTAGATCATGTAAAATAAAATGGGGAGGAAAGAAATCTCGGCCCCCGTGTTCGGCCCTTCCTCGGCCGCCGTCTCTCCTGCACACACAAGCACAAAAGAAAGGGGGGAAAAACAAAAAGAGCTCCACACACACACACCCAACAAAACACACAAAAAAAAAGGGTTTGGTGTTAACATGTTCGCCCTAACCCTAGTTTCGGGTTAGGGCTACACACACAATTTAAAATAAACATGTGGGTGTGGAGGGAGAAGAATTATTTAAATGGGATAATTTAGTAGTGAAATAAAAGCCCCACCCTTTCTCTAGGGTGTATTTATAAACTTAATATAAACCCCCTCCTTGGAATATATCATTAAATAAAATGTACATGTGGATAAATATATGTGTATGTATATATATATATATATATATATATATATATATATATATATATATATATATATATATATATATATATATATATATATATATATATATATATATATATATATATACATACATATATATATAGGAGTGGATTAATTTTAGTAATTATGAGTAAATAAATCTGTTAGATGTAATATTAAGTTTGAGTTTTTTTTTTTATTAAACTTTGGGCAAATGTAGAAGAAACTTTATAAAAGGATTTTAATACTTAGGTGGATAAGATATAAAAAAAAGTAATAAGGGGTGTGAACACTAAGTTCTTTGTAGGGTCAAGAGGGTCAAATTAGGTATAAGATTATAAGGTAATTTTAAATTATGGGGGTTTCATTTAAATAAGGTGTTTTAAATTACGGGGATAAATAAATCCTAGAAGGTTAAGAATGATAAAACAAATTTTATAAAGAAAGTTTAAATTTGAGAGTAATCGTTATGTTTGAGATTCGAATTATTTATTAATGAAGATAGTGTTAATCCTTTTGGGAGAGATTTTAGCTCGTAGATGACTTAGTAAACCTTGTCACCCAATTGAGTTTAATTACCCGTTTTATATAAATATAGTTTAGACCCAACCCAAAATGCATTATTTTATTTAAGATAATCGCACTTAGTTGATTATATTAATTAAGTAGGTCGTTAATTAGTTAAGTATTTTTAAAAAAAAAAATTTCCGTTCGTGCCCAAAAAGTTGGGCATGACACAATAACACTGAGAGGGGGGGGTGAATCAATGATATACCAGAATAGTAGACTTTAGCCTTAACAAAACATTCATACACCAACCTGTAAACCGGTATAAATAGAATTGAAAGAAGTAATGCAACCAATAAGCCAAACACATAAATGAGAACCATAACACACAGATTTATACGTGGAAAACCTCAAAGAGGAAAAACCACGGTGGGATTTGTGACCCACAATATCAATTCATTGGCCATATGAAGAGATATTACAATATATGATGGGCATGCACTTGCAGGAAGGCTTACAGCCTAGAGCACACTACTCATCATAATAGGAGCCTCACTGACTACATGACAATCTAGAATATAGTTACAGTTTAAGCTTTGTTTGTTCTGGTTAAAACCCTAAACCTCAGTACCAGAATAACCCTTACGATGAATTCCTCATATACATAGTCTCTCTAATATATTTTGCATTACATCACATCCATAACCATATCCATTTGTCTCAAAAATGATCTAATCAATCTCCCCTATACATTCTATACAAATGTATGCCTTATGTCAGCTTACAAGGATATATACTATATCATATTTACATGTCGGCCATATAACATAAATGAATAAGCATTAAAACAAGTTGTTGATGCCGGATCCAAGATGTGTCAGCCTCCAATACCAATATCCTTTACTATACCATGTCAGCCTGCATTGCCAATGATCAAAGAAATTTTATATCCTACCGGTATCAGTACCGATGCCGGTGTAGAGTCTGTGAAGTGCCTGTCGGTACACCATATGAAGTTGAAACCCAAAATCATGTTGCCATCAATGACAACATAGTGAAACCAACCAATAGAGTGTCAATTGCCAACAAAGACTACTCTAGAGCTTCTTGTTTCAGATCATTTGGCAAATATAGTAATCTTTAGGTGACTGAGAAACCTTTGTCCTTAAGATCATCTTCTTTAGCTTTGAGTGTTGGAACAATTTCTTTCTTGGATTGTTCATACCTTGATATCCTATGACTTCTCTTCTACTATCATAGGGTACCTGGACTGTTTTGCATGCATTTGACTGCTATTATGACTATGCTACAATGTAACAGATGCTCTTTTGTATCTTTAAATTTGTATTTTGGTCTCAGATTCATATCATCTCTTTGGCATATGTGGACTGCACAATGACCCATTTCGTTGTCCTTATTTCTCATATCATGGATTGTATTATGCTTTTAGGACTGCATACACTGCTATCCATTGATGGTAACCATAATTTGTTTTGTTGTGACCTTTTTCTAGTATTAATTTGATAATCTCTATCACTCTTATCCTTTAGGGTTTGAAGATACCCTCACTCATTGATGTTTAGTATTGTGACAAGGTGAATACTATATCTACCTTTATTTGAAAAGATATCATTGTTCTTTTTTCACTTTTGTCTACCCTTTTGAATAGTGCCAATGATGAATGATCTTGGGTATGTAAGAAGAGGTTGCATTCTCTAAAGTTTGTCCTAGTCCCTTTTGTGACAAGTCTTTAGACATATAGTACTCATGATGTGAAGGGATTCTTACCTACAATCTTTTCTCATCATTGACCCAAACAATGTTGACTGGTATCATTACCATAGAAGCTTTTATATCGTGAGATCCATCTTCATCTAACTGTGACTTATCATGATTACCTTGCCATGGGGCTTAAGCACAATAGTCATTTAGTCTCAAAAATCTCTTTGGATCTTGATATTTGAAGCTTATGTTTCTATACCTTTAGTTGCACCTTTGATATTAACTCATTGCCTATGATCATTCAAGGTTTTGTGGCTTCTAAATGTTTCTGTAACTTGATAAGGTTGTTATTCAACAAATAGTGATCTATCAACAGTGAATAAGGTCACTATACTTGTAGCTACATTATATATAATATACTCTTTGTTCACTATATTCATCACTTTAAACATCTAAGGACTGCTTAAGTTACTATTTCATTGCTTATAGAAATCACATCCTCACATCTCTTGTTGTTTTCTTCAAAATTGTTTGACCTTAGGCTTGGAGTCTCTATACTCATCATCTTTGCAACTTTATTCTTGAATATGTTCTTCCTGCTACTATTCTAGCCTAGATATTATTTTAATACTTAGAGCTATGATCTGAATTCTTATCATACTCTTACAGAGAATGAAATACCTTTAGCTTTCAAAATTATAAATCAAAGAACTCAAACATCCTTTTACCTTAGGAGTGCATTTTGTCTTTTGATGTATTGAAAACTTCATATAGCAAACAATGGATTCTTTTGGGAACTCTCTGTCATCATAATTTTTTGACCATTATCATGGTTTCCCAACTATTCTAAAGATTCTTCCTTGATCATGGTTGTAACTCTAGATAGAGATTATTGTTGATATTACTTTTATATCTCTCTCAAAGCTCTTTACCAGCTGCTCATAGTGATGACTAAGTGCAAACACACTTATCCATTGTCCATCATTATTCTGTGTGCTGATAATTACTTTGATGGTGAACTATTAATTCCTTTCATAGGATTTTTATGCCTTTTGGATTGTAAATAAGCTCCATGATTGTTCATGAGATGGTACAATGGACTGAAATTTGTTATCAAGTTTATATGATACATGCAACCTCTGTCTTAGAAATGATCTTCCTATTTCCTTTAGGCTGAGAACTTGAACTCTTTACATCTCTTGTTGTGTATTGGCATTATTGCTTACCTATACTTCACTATTATATCTATGCAAAATAGAAATTGCCTTTGGCTACCATATCTTGTGTATGAACTATATCTTGGAGTTTTATTTACTACCTTCATTGTGTTTTGATGATCTTAAGGTTGCACTGTTTATGGAGGCTGATATCATTACTCAAACTATCTTAGCACTACTCCTTACTATGATTGTCTCTGTCTGCATCACTATTGTCTCTTGGATGCATGGGTTGTTCCAATCATCATGGTCTATGATCTACTATCCTTATGTTGGCATACTAGGATTGTCTATGCTTTGAATCTTTGATCATTATTATTTATTAATGCATTACATGCATGAGACACACTGTCATCATGCCTTTGATGTCTCTTTACTTCTGCATCTAGTATCTTTTCATGACACTATATTGCTCTTAGACTGTATTTTGCTTCAAGATCATACCTTAACACCATTGTTGTAACTGTCCATTGTGTTTACTTTGCTTTCATTATTCTTATTCTGTCTTCAAACTACTACAATATAAGTGTTCTTAAAAGTAGTCTTTTGATTGAAGTGTCGAGAATATGTCTTAGCACAAGATGGTTACCAGAGCATTCCTATTACCCTCTATAGGGCTTCTTACAAACTCTCTGAAGTTGATTGCTCTGAATAACTATCTGTGCTAAGACAAAATCTCAACACCTCTTTGAAACACTCCTGATCTCAAACACTGGTATGGCATCTAATGCATTGGCACACTTAAGGGCTCCTATGAAATATTTAAATGAGCTAGGCTCAACCCTTGTGGGAGCCACATTTTCCACCACTCATGTTAAATTGATTAACACCAACATTACTTTTCCCGTATCTGTTCAATGAACAAACAAGTTAGATAAAAATGAGCATATCTAATTTCTTCCTGATGATTTGATCTGATATTTTTTTTCCTAGGCTTATATGTCATACTAGTTGTTATGATGCACATGAGGAATGGATTATATGTTTGTAGGTGCATGTGCATATAATGAATGATGACCTTCATTGCTATAACAACATTGTTTTTCTCAAATGTAGGTACTCAGGAGTAGCAAGGAGACAACAACGAGATGCAAGTTGAGCGACACAAGGCCACTCAGAGAGGACTCATCATTCCAGCAATGACGAGTCACCCTTCCTTATGTGCATTTTATATTTATTTTTCATCTGCAAATATATAATATTTTCTTCATCTGCACCATAAGAGTTAGTCTCATGGCTTGTGTGAGACATTGTACATTCATATTAATAAAGATTACTTTTTCTAAGAAAATGTATATATTTTCTCTTGTGCATCTACATCTACAATGTGATAGTAATATTTTGTCTTCTTTTGCATATGAATGTAACACAGCAGAATAAAAAATGTACCTTTCTGTTTGTAAAAACATAAAAGATCTACCCGGTTGAGCTTGTTAGCGAAAATAGGTAACAGTAGGGTCTTGGAAACAAAAAATTGAAGCCAAAAATGCTATTTACATATGTGCACATAGTCCTTCTATTCACTCACAAGAATTTGAAGATGTCTACATATGAATTCTTCAATGTGTCCAAGTGGCTGTCCTAGCCTTTCTGTAGATTCTCCAACACTATTATGAACCCACTAAACAAATAAGCTTGTGCCTCTACTTCCTTTACATCTTCCAAATCATGGATGGCCAGAGTATCTTGAGTATCTTTGAGAGTACTCAGCATAATGTCCATCTTAGGAGTAATGAGACTCCTAATTTCTCCAACTCTCCCAATTATTCTCTCTTGGTCATGGTTCAGGCTTCTCATTTTCTCAAGTTGTGATATTATCTGATATTCATTACTTCTTAATGATATTGACAGGGGATTAACTAACTGAGATATATTCTCTAGCTCATCCTCATGTGCTTTAGACTTCTTCTCAATGTTTGTAGTGAACTTGGATAGAGATAAGCATGATTTATATAAGTTCCCACCTTCAAACAATGCATCTTTCATTCTCTTCACACAAGCATCTAAAGTGACTTTGTCTTTGGCAATCATCATTTTCAAATTTTGAAGCCTCTTTGCATTAAATTCATTTTGGACTTTCTCCTTAGCAGACTTTTCAAATGATTCAAAATATTTATCTACAAAATTAATCAAACTCTTTAATTGCTTGGATGGAGTATCTAAAGTATCTTTTTGAAACAAGGACATTAATTTTTCAAAAACACCGGTTGCCAAGGTTAGCAACATACTATCCTTAGTATGGGACTTCAAAATATCCTTGCTGGCTTTTTCTTGAGCAAATGATGCAAGTTGAATATTTTGAATTGGAGATAGAGAAGCAAGTTTAATTAGACCTTGAATGAACTCTAGATCATCAATGACTTGTTTTCCTTTCACTATCTCAGCAGTGACTTTTGCCTTAGTCTTAACCTCAACCTTAGGTTCCATCTTCTCCTTTTTTGCATTCTTTTCAGGAATTGAAGGATTGACTGCAACAGCTAGAGGATTCTCAACCTTGTCCTTTCCTTTCTCTGCATTCCCTGCATCCTCTTTTGTAACTTCTTCTTACACACTAACCTCTACATGTTTATCAATCTGGACTTCTGAAACAAAAGTGTCATACATTGTCTATTTAGCTTCCACATTGACCTATGATGTCATGTCCTATTCTTCTGGATGAGGTTCTTCTTTCCCTTTAGCCTCATTTACCTCATACTAATTATCCAACAAAACTTTTGTCAAAATCTTCTTTGTTTCCTTTGCAACTTCATCAATCTTTTTTAATATGATTTTATTTCGTCTATGCTTACTCCGGAACTCATTCTTTACTAATTTAAGAGATCTGTCTATCTCTTCCTTAGAAATTATTGAACATAAGTTGACTAATATATATTCTTCCAAGTCCTCATCTTTCTTATTTGTTGTTTGTCTTCTAGCATCAAGAATGACATACGGGCTCTTGGGTATAATTATCATTAATTCAATTATAGCCTTACTATATATATTTAGATACTCTACTGTAGCTTCCTCTAATCTTCTTTTGTTGGATTCATCAAATTTGTCGTATCATTCTACGAATGGCTTCAAATTACCATTCTTAACAACTTCATTTATAAATGTTATAGGAGGTACAACAGTGAATTTGCCTTGTTTTAGTGCCTCATCAAACTTAGATGATTTAGATTTCTTACTAGATTTTGTTCTATCGGAAGGCTTCTCCTTTGTGATCTGGGTGAATTTTGGAGCTTTGGCCTTCACCTCCTTCACTGCCTCATCAAATTTAGTCTCTTCATCATCCACAGTCACAAATCTGACTATCTTCCTCTTCTTTTTACCACTGGATGGCTTGATTGAATATTTAGGATTGCTTGCCAGCTTTGTACGACTGATGGAAGGAGTTGTGCCTCTATATTGCCTTAGGCTTGGGCACTTCCAGTTTTGATTCCTTCTTCACAGTCTTCTCCTCAGAGAGAATATTTTCCTCTTTGGCTTTCCGGACAACTTCCTTTGTTATCCTCATACTTTTTGCAAGATCATCTACCTCCTTTCTTACCTTCTTTTGTATTAAAGGCTTCTTTAAGTACTGATGGAATTTTAGGCTTTTTTCCTTATATGTGTCAAACCTCTCTTCATTGGGATCTACTGATTTTATCAACATATGTTGTGCATACAATTCCAAAATTTGTTCTTTGACCTCATAGCCCATAGGCATAATCCATACCGTCTAGGGCTCTATAGCTTCCATCAAACATTGATCAGTATCTACCATGAACTAGATAGTGTGTGTGTGAAAAGTGGACCTGTATCTGTAATACACAACACTTCAATCAGGTCATTACATGCATGGTTAGACAGATATAAACATGAATATGAAAACCATAACAAATCAACCCATTGCCTTCTAAAAGATGCGAGTATAAGATTGCTCTGAGATTATTTAGCAATACCAGTGACTAGACAACACCAAGACGAAGGATTTTAATCTATATGAGCATGATATTAATGCTAGATGGATGCAAGATTAATCTAACAAGATTTAAGCAATAAATGAGATAAATGATCTAAATATGTATGCAATATTCTCAATGAACCTAGAGCAAAATCAGCATAATAACAATATATTCTCCAGCCTCTAGGATTTTTTGAATGAGAGATGAGAGCCTGAATTTATAGAAAATTCAGAAAGAAACCAACGATTGAGATCAAATGATGATGAGCGGTCAAGATTTTCCAAGAGGAAGCACAATCCAGGTGAATTGATGTGATTGGATGCTTTTCTCAATTTTAAAGGAAATTGAACTAAAATTAAGATAAAATCAGGAAAAAACTGATTTATTCTCTATTTCATTCAATTTTAAGATTTAATTGTTTTAATTGCTTTCTTTGAGATTATCTATCAATTTTTAATTTGTTTTTTTCAAGATTATCTCCAATTGATTTCTTTTCTCAATTTTTAATTCTTTTTTGTCAAATAATTCCTTTTTTGATTTATTTCCTTTTTTGAAGATTTGTGCTCATAATTTCCAATTCCTCTTTCTTGATTTGTTTCCTTTTTTGAAGATTTATGACAGATTTATTTATTTTTCAAATTAATTCCTCTTTTTCATGATTTAATGGCAAATTGATTTATTTAATTAAATATGCAAAAGATATTTAATTAAAATAAATAAGATAATTGTTTAAAATGATTTACTTGGAATGATTTAATTAATTAAATAAATATTTAATTAATATTGAGTTATTAATTTTGCCATGTGACATTTGATGATTAAAGAATTAATTATGTGCTCAAGATTTATTTAATTGCCTTTGGTTAGGACCTTGGTGATGTTGTCAAGATTAGGGGCCCATGGTTTAGATGATCATTTTTAGGGTATTACATTTGCCCCTCTTTGAAATAATGTGCGAGCAGCGCATTGGTTCAAAGAAAATTTGATGTCTAGGAGATACCAGTTCTAAACTTGATTGATCACGAACTAGATGAAAAGCGAGGTGTTTAGCTTGTTTCTAAGCGACGAAGCTTAATGAAGTCTGATTAAAGCGTTACCATTCCCAAACTTGATTGAACTAGGAATGATAGAAAACAAAAGATACCGAACTTGAACTTGATTGATCAAGAAGCGGATCTTATTGATCTAGAACTTAATTGATCTAGACACAGTGAGTGATGATAAAAGTCAATCTTGAACTTGATTGATCAAGATATGATGAGTAAAGATAAACTGTCTAGCTTGATCCAAAGCGATGAATACCGAACACCTGCTTAGATTGAGTGTGATTAAAGATACTCTTTAAACCCTTGATTGAGTTTAAATGAATAATCATCTTGATGAAAAGCAATGAAACTAATTAAGGTTAAGAGATTGATTCAGACGAAGACAAATATCAACTTGATATGAAGCGATGAAATTGATATGCCCCTAGAGATTGATTTGGTTCAGATGATCGAGAAATCTCAACTTGATATAAAGCGATGAAGTTGAGATACCCCTAGCGATGAGGTCTTATTTGATTTTCTTTAGTTGAACAGATTTTCTTTTTTTTGCTTGACTTTCGATGAAGATTTGAAAATTTTTCTCGACATTTGAGGTCATAAGGTCACGAGTATGGCCCCTCGGGAGCGAAATTGAAAAATAACGAGGGTACATGATGATAGGCAATTTCTTTAGCGATGATAAGTTGTTTTGAGCATAAATTGATTCAGAGGAATTTTTAAAAATTTTGCGTTGATTGATAAGAAATTAAGTGCAAAGTTGATTTGTAGAAGTTAAATTGAGATTCAACGTTGATTCATGAGAAATTGAGCGTAATTAGAAGAGACAATGAGTTTTTGATGAAAGGTGCTAAGTGGTCAAAATTCTGAAATTGACTAGCAAAATGATCTCAATTTTCGATTTTGATCCCAAAAATGGACTCAGGATGGTCAAATTAGCTAAGGGTACAATTTTCGTGTCCATCGGAGCAAGTTGAAAAATTAGGTTTTTGGTTATATATGGGACAAAAGTGACATTTTCAATTCATTTTAACCCTCCAAGTTTGAAAATTCAAAAAGCCTTCTGTGAAGAAAATGGTGGTCCCTACTCATCAACATCGATTTGAGTGCCAGAGGAGACATAATCGACCCCGAAACTATGAGCCAGTGGTAAGTGATTGATCTTAAGCCTATTTGTGTTTTCAAATTTAAAATTTTTTGTTCATTTTTCAAGTTTTCTGCATGTTTGAAGTCGGGCGTCACATTTTATCATGCGAGATAGGATCCTATCTTGTCTGAGAAACTAGCAAAATTTGTTTTGTCATTTCAGACCATTAGATTTATCATTCTAGGGTCACCCATGTGTCGTATGACAGGTCTGTAAAAAAGACCATTTTGTCGTGCGAGGTCTAAAAGTTTGTTGTTTGAGCTTGGTTTGTCGTACTAGAGTTTTTCCTGGCTCGTACGAGATGTTTCTTTTCTGTGTTTTGTCGTTCGAGAGACAGTGAGAATTTTTTAGGGTGTAAATGTGAAATTTTGATTTTGTATTTGACTTAGTTGGATTTATGTGATATTTTACTTCTCTTGTAGGCTCATTCGGAATGTTTTTTTATGCTTCATTGTTGGGGTTTTTTTGGTTTCTTTTTGTAGGTTTGATTACCTCCTGTGTTATTTAGATGCGTATATCCTCCCATGATGACATTAGTGCGAGATTTATCTGAGGTTGAGAAAGCTCATGTTGATTTGTGTGACTTGACTCATTTGTTGAGAGTACCTGATATCTATGTGAACCACAGGATGCTCACGGCATTGGTAGAGCGGTTTCATTCGGAGCATAACACATTTGATTTGTCGGTGGGGGAGTTGACCATGACTCTTGAGGATGTATACAGGATCCTCTGTATCCCTTTTGTTGGGGATAAGGTGGATTATGATTCAGGGCACCTTCCAGGATTGCAGGCAGTCAGGCATGTCTTTGGGGATCCTAATATTTTAACTCGTTCCATGAGTTGGGACATACTTATGAGTAGGTACAGTGAGGAATATCCTCTGGCATGCATCCTAGCAGGATTCATAGGCTATTTTCTTATGCCAGACAGAGGGCAGCAGGGCTTCTAGTGCAGATGGGGCCGGATGTTAGAGAGGTTGATAGAGACCCCTCAGAGACTTGGCTGGGGCTCTTGTTTATTGGCCCACATGTATTGAGAGATGCATGAGATCGTATATAGAGAGGGACGTAGCATGGCCGCCGGTGTGTATATTCTATAGGTGTGGGCTTGGGAGCACCTTCCCATGTGTCAACCGATAGTAGCTGATAGCAAAGAGCTTGGGCAGCCGATCATTTATAGGTATGCCGGATATATTACACAGCCCCATCTGGGAAAGACAGATTTCTAGAGATGGTAGCTCGATGACTTGATAGCCATTGTATGGAGACCATATAGAGGTTTGGAGCCGTGGGATGACTGGCGGCTACTTCGCAGGGACCTGTTTGTTACATGCCCACTGATTGGGAGGTCACAAACCATTGTGGAGTGATTCATCATTTCTTGAGTGATGAGGCAATATGGTCGGCCTTAGGGGATCTCACAAGAGTATACAACTTATGCTTGGTATGCTGATGAGGAGAGACGGGGATGGTCTCTATGGTTATCATATGCTTTGGTGATGTAGGAGTTGACAGGGTTACACCGCCTAAGGTGGGATTACTTGGATGATGTAGTGGATGCGGGGGTATTGCCCCAGTATAGAGATCATTTTCAGCAGCATCTGTTCCCATGTTTTACAGATCTAGGTGAGCAGGCTACTCATATTGAGGATGTTGAGGATGATGCCCGGCACAAGGACAGGGCCAGAGACAGGGCCAAAGGCAAGGTCAGGCACAGGGAGCTGAGGCTTCGCAATGGGGTAGTGGTGATCTAGGTGCTAGCAGTAGCAAGGTGCCAGCTGAGGGAGGATAGCAGAGGGGTGAGGGTGGATCCCTTGGAGGATTGGGTGTGAGATTGGGTGGGATGGAGGAGGTGCAATCAGCACCTAGGCAGGTTCGGCAGTGGAGAGAGGAGAAGGGTGGAGATGGGGGTGGAGAGCCTGTGAGAGAGTAGGGGACAAACATTGGATGGTTGATGAGGGCACATCTTGTAGAGCTACAGTCATAGTTGCTAGTGGCTCAGACTCAGCTAGCGGAGTGAGACCGGCAGCTGGCCGAGATGAGGACTAAGCATGATCACCAAATCATTGAGGTGAGGACTGAGCGTGATCGTCAGATTGCAGCACTGAGAGTGGAGATGAGAGCAGAGATAGAGCCCCTATGATAGGAGGTCCTTCACCAGTCTAGTAGGGCATCTTACTATGTTGCAACGTATAGTGTTGCAGTTCCTATTATGCAGCAGGTGATACCCTACTCACAGTACATGGCACAGTCAGAGGGAGCCCGAGCACCTTGTCAGGATCTCGGACATCAGGCTCCTTCACCACCACCAGCTGATGAGGGAGAGGGAGCAAGCTAGATGATTTCTTTTTTTGTAGCTTGGATATATATTTTTTTGTAGACACACCCATTTTTTGTAGCCTATGTGATTCTTGCTCCGATGGGAGTTTCTATATCTCTTTTGACATCATTTTGTACGTTGAGAATAGACATGATATATATACAAGATCTGATTTGACTTCATCATACTTGTGTTGATTTGCTTATGAGATGTCTTTTATATGCTTTATTCTATATGTATGCATTTCTTTTTAGCATGAATGTATGAATACAAATGATCATGGATGTCTATTTTTGTTTCTTTTCATATGCAAATAAATGATGATGTAAATGAGTAACGAGAATGAGTAATGCATTTTTTCTTCATTTTTCTATGCAATAAGATGAATGCAAATGAATGATAGTGAATGTATGAATCTATATAAGATGCTCATGTATGCATCTAACATCTCAAAACACAAGTACTCGATCGGAGAAATGATGAAAAGAGACCACTTAGCAAAGAAATGATGACGCTCCCGACTCTCATTCAAAAGATAAAAAGATCCTTGTTATTATACCAAAATCACTGCAAATTCACAAAATGCAGGATGAAATGCAAGATGAGATGCAAAATGAAATGCAACCTAAACCTAGTCACTAGACTTTGAAAAGCTTAATTTTCATCATTGAGCATTTTACAATTATAGCAGGCAGAGTAGAGTTCCTGTGCAGTGTTAATGATCTTGTCCGCAATGACCCTTTTTCGTTCATATCCTTGGACAGATTTCGCAGGAATCTGGATTGCACAATAAAGAAATTCCCTCAAAACAGACAAAGAAATGATGGGAACCTCCTCGTGGCATTCAAATAAGCAGAGTCGAGGTATGTGAGGCAATTTCACCTTGATGTGAAGGCTCTTATCACAGACACCCAGCTAATTTAGATGTTTCCAGATCATTGGAATCATTCCTTCAAGCAAAAAACAAAGAAAATATTATGCCCCCAATCCTTGCTCCTCTTAGTCAGGATAGACTTCCTTGAGTTACTCAGAGGGATAATAATCAAAAACCAATATAAAAGACAGCACACAAATAAAATTTTCATGCATAGCTCAAACTATTTAGTGATTATTTTTTGTTATGTTGTTTTGCTTGGTAACTCAGTGATTAAACTCTTCAGTAGTCAGGAGACAGGTAACTAACTCGGACTGGATGACCAGGTTTCACTGATGTAAGATTTACTTGGCTGACACTGCTTAGGACATATAATGTGATCTGTCGATTACCCTAAGACTATGACAATGATCGATTTCAAGCCATGAGGGTTCCAACGAACTAGGATGTCACAAAAGTGACTGAAATATGTACAAGCGAAAGAAACAATGCATGAAAGTGGGAATTGCAACGTTGTGTTGATAGATGGAGCGCTTGAGTATAAGAGGCGCCTATTTACCAGGTTTTCACTTGCTTGGCAGAGATTCATTTTTTTCTTACCAAGGTGCCTGTTTACTAGGTTTTCACCAAGGCATTTTCTCTTCTTTTTTTTTTTCAAATTTCTTCAGGACATTTTCTAATTTTTTATGATTTCTTTAGGACTTTTTCTAATTTTTAGGATTTCTTCAGGACTTTTTCTAATATTTAGGATTTTTTCAGGACTTTTTCTGATGTTTAGGATTTTTTTCAGGACTTTTTATGCTATAAAAGTTGCTGGAGCAAAGAATATTTAGGTGAAGAACTTCTTTAGATGGATGGTGTTAATCGGTTTGCAGAGCTATTCTCCTTCTGATGTTGAGAGTTGATAAGCACCAGAACCAAAAGCTACAGTAACGATATAGGGACCCAGCCAATTGGGTTCAAACTTCCCTTTGTTATCTCAAAATTGTTGATTTTTAGGAATCTCTCTTAGAACTACGTCACCAACCTGAAATTCTTGGTGTCGAACTTTCTTGTTATATCCTCTAGATATGCGCTTTTGATACACTTTGAGATGATCAAACGCCACTTGTCAATGCTCATCTAGCAACTTGAGCTCTTGCAACCTAGAGATTCTATAATCTTCATCAGTAATAAGACCTTGCAAGGAAACTCTTAGAGATGGTATTTCCACCTCAATAGGTAATACTACTTTGGACCCATACACCAAAGAGAAAGGTGTAGCCCCACTAGGTGTTCTAATACTTGTTCTATAAGCCCATAATGCAGGATTGAGCTGCAGATGCCAATCCTTCCCAGATTTGTTCACTGTTCTATGCAAGATAGTCAGTAGGTTTTTGTTAGATGCCTCTGCTTGTCCATTACCTTGAGGGTAATATACGGAGGACTAGTGTTGCTTGATTTTAAATTTCTCATGGAGTTCATCTAGATCTTTGTTCTTAAATTGTCCTCCATTGTCAGTTATAATGGATGAAGGTATACCATACCTGCAGATGATATAATTAAGAATAAAGAGAGCCACTTGTTTGCCTGTTACCTTGATGAGCGGAACCGCTTCTACCCACTTAGTGAAGTACTCAGTGGCAGTGATAATAAATTTATGTCCATTAGATGATGCAGGATATATTTGGCCTATCAGATCGAACACCCACTGTTGGAAGGGCCAGTGTGTTACAAATGGTATAAGATCCCTTGCAAGAGCATGGATAAGGTGCCCATGTAACTAACACTTTTCACAGGTTTTAGAAAATTTTATGGCTTCCTTCTCCATGTCTGGCCAGTAGTAGCCAGCCCTTAGTAGTTTTCATGCTAAAGTCAGATCGTTCGAATGGGATCCACAAACACCTTCATGAACCTCGGATAATGTGCATTGGGACTCCTTAATTTCTAGACATCTAAGCAAAGTATTACCTAAACCTCACCTGAATAGGTTGTTAGCAATGATGACATACCATGACGCGTTTCGGATTAGGTTCCATTTTTCATTTTGGGAAAGATTGGCAGGGACAACTTGGTTACATAGGTAAGAGTAAATGTGGCTATAAAGAGATGAGTCATGTCCAATAATAGAAAAAACTACATGGGACTTGGGAGAATCATAGGCAGGGTAATGTAACTCTTCCACCAGGAATTCAAAGAAAAAATTAGACTCCTGTAGCTATGGTATAGATGCCAAAGTGGCCATTGCATCTACTGCTCTATTTGCTATTATGGGGATCTGCTGAAATGATACGGAGGTAAAATATTTCTTGAGGTCATCCACCATCCTCTTGTAAAGCATCACTTTCTCATCTCTCGTATGATATAGATCATTGATCTGGTTGATAATGAGTTGAGAATCTCCGTAGATGTGTAATGCAACGAACTTCCACTCGATGGCCAACTTGATCCCATTTACCAAAGCTTCATATTCTGCAATGTTGTTTGTGCACGGGAAGAGAATTTTGTACGCTTTTGGAATTGAGTATTTCTAGGGAGTAATAAAAAGTATCCCGGCACCAAAGCTATGTTGAGTAAAAGACCCATCAAAGAACATCTTCCATGATTGTTCAGTAAGGTGCATGATTGATTCATCTGGGAATTTTATATGCAGAGGTTGATTGTCTTCAAGTGGAGCTTCAGAAAGTTGGTCTATGATAACCTATCCTTTGATGATTGTACGTTCTACATATTCAATGTCAAATTCTGTAAGGACCATGACCCATTTGGCCAATGTTCCTGTAAGTGTTGCTTTACTGAGAAGATACTTAAGTGGATCAATCTTGGCTACTAGCTTAATAGAGTGTGCCAACATATAGTGCCTTAATTTTTGTGATGTAAAGACCAATGCTAAGAATGCTTTCTCTATCATAGTGTAATTCATTTCATATGACACCAATGTTTTGTTGATGTAATAGATAGCTCGTTCCTTTTTATTGTCATCCTGTTGTGCTAGAAGTGCCCCTAGTGAAGTATCTATAGCGGATATGTACGGGCTCAGTGGCTTACCTTGAATCGGTGGCATTAATATGGGTGGATTAGCAAGATATTCTTTGATTTGTTGTAAATGTAGTTCACAATCTTTATCCCAATTTATTGAATCCCTTTCCTTAATACCTTTGTGAAGGGTTGAGCTTTGTCAGCTAGCTGAGATATAAAATGCCTTATGGACTGAAGACAACCTTGTAGACTTCTCATCTGACTGATATTCTTTGGTGGAGGCATTTCCATTATAGCTTGGACCTTTTTAGGGTCAACCTCAATTCCTTTTCTGGATATTATGTACCCAAGCAATTTTCCTGATGTTACCCCAAATGCACATTTCTTTGGATTTAAGCGGAGCTTGAATCTTTCCATTCGATCTAATATGAGGTCTAGCTCTTGAATGTGTGAAGATCTCTTCATAGTCTTTACCAGGGTGTCATCAACATAATCTTCCATGTTTTTATGCATCATATCATGGAAAATAGTGGTTACTGCTCTTTGGTAAGTTGCTCCTGCGTTCTTTAGACCAAACGGAATAACATTCTAGCAAAAGGTTCCCCATGCACATGTGAAAGTTGCCTTCTCTTGATCTTTAGGTGCTATCTTGATCTGATTGTAACCAAAGAATCCATCCATTAATGAATACATCTCATATCCAGCAGTCATATCTACTATCATGTTGGGCAATGGAAAATCATCTTTTGGACATGCCTTGTTGAGATCCCTGAAATCTGTGCAAACTCTAATAGATTTGTCTTCTTTTGATACATGTACTATGTTGGATATCCATTCTGTGTAGTCTATAGCTCTGATAAATATAGCTTTTAGCAATTTCTCTAGTTCAGCCTTGACTAGTAGTGTCACATGAGGATGCATCTTTCAGAGTTTTTGTTTGACTAGTTTAACTCCTGGCATAATAGAGAGATGATGCATGACGAGATCAGGATCTAGTCCTGGCGTATCTAAGTATGTCCATGCAAGGTTGATCTTCTTTTCTAAAAATAAATTGCGGAAATCTTTTAACTCTTCTGCTAACAGCGATTGAGCTAAATGAATGATATGCGGTATCTCTTGACTCCCAATGTTCACTGGCTGAGTTGGCTCGATCAATATGGAAGATCTCTCTTGGAAGTGACTTGGCAGTATATCAAGTATCTCACCTTCAGGTGCCTCAGAGAGGTTTTCACCTTTAGGTTCATCCTTTATTTTCTCTTTTTTAGAGTCTGACACCGCCACAATGTGGTTTTCGCCATCAGATATTTTCTTCTTATTTTTCTTGTTTTTGCGACTAAGATACTTGATATCCACTTCAGTCATGTTTTCATTCTATTCACTGGTGGAAGAGTACACGGGTTCTGTAGACGTCTAAAAATGGTCAACGCTTGCAGAGTCATACTTTAACATTTGTGCATTGCCTTATTTTAGGGTTCTTGCATTGCATTAACATTTCTTATATGTTGCGCACTTGGTCTTTATCATTTGCGAGCATCAGGTCCTTTTTTGCATTCCTCATGTTTCTCGCTTTCAAATTTGGTCTTCTCAATAACAATCTCCAGTCATGATTTTGGTCGATCCTCGTCCTTGTCAATCTTGTCATTTTGCGATCGATTTGTCATCGATCCTTGTCCTTGTCAATCCTGTCATTTTGAGATCAATTTGTCATCAATCCTTGTCCTCTTGTCAACCTTGTCATTTTGCCATCGATTTGTCATTGATCCTTGTCCTCTTGTCAATCTTGTCACCTTGCGATCAATTCGTCATCAATCCTTGTCCTCTTGTCAATCTTGTCATTTTGTGATCGATTCATCATCGATCCTTGTCCTCTTGTCAATCTTGTCATTATGCGATCGATTCGTCATCGATCCTTATCCTGATCAATCTTGTCATTTTGTGATCGATTAATCATCGATCGTTGTCATTTTCAATGGATCAATTAGTCATTGTTCCTCATCAATTGGCACCTATCAATTTGATCTCTTTGTCAATCTTGGTCAATTTGTCAATCAATCTCAATCATTTATCAGCGTTGGTCCTTTGTCAATCAAAATCATGATCGAATTGACATTAATTTCTTGTTGTCTTGACCTAATTCCTTGTCCTCTTATTTCTAGGGTTTTACGATTTGATCATTTAATCCTTTTCTTCTTCTTGGTGGGTTAAATAAATCTATTTATTTAGTCCTAGGTCTTTTTCATGAATTAATTAATGGATGAAAACCTATTAATTAATTCACCTAATTTCTATTTCATCTTTTTCCTCAATTTTCCAATTTACTAATTTCTCCTAATTCCTAATTTTCTATTTCTCCTATTTTCTTCAATTTTTCTAATATTTCCCCTAATTTCATGGGAATGGCATTTCAATTTTGTCATAATTTGTCATAATTTGTCAATCAATCAACCTTGCATGTCAAATTTGTCATAATTTGTCAATCAATCAATCTTGCATAGAAAATGTCAATTTTGTCATAATTTGTCATATTTGTCATTCTTGATTTGAAATTTCTTTTCAAATCTCTTCATGCTAATCTTGTCATCTCTCCAATTTATCTATAAATTGGATGATTTTCTTCAGTCATGAATGAATCAATCATGCTTCTAGTATCCTTACGCTGTCATTTCAATCTTGCTTTCATACTATGCTTTTGCACTTGTAGGTGAGATCCACAAACACACTAATTTGAAGGAGAAAGAAGGACAACGAAGAATTATGGAGGAGATATTCGTGTTTGTAATGGTTTGCATTTGGTTTGATTATCTTGTCTTCATATCTCTATTGAGTGTAATTAGGATTTGTTGTTGCAATCTAGTTTTTGTGGTTGAGCTAGTTTAAAGTTTCTTTTGATGCATTCCATTTTCCCATCTACATTTTCTGGTGAACCCGACATGAACTAACCATTTAACCATGTTTTTGAGTGCTTTTGAGCTGATTTATAGTGAAAAATCAAGAAACAGGGCGACTCAGAGCTTTCTGGACACTTCTGCGCTTGTGTCAAAGCATTCTACGCCTGTGTCAGGGCATCCTGCGCCTGTGTCAAAGAGATCTGCACCTGTGTCAAGGCATTTTGCGCCTATGTTGAGACATTCAATGCCTGTGTAAGGCCAAAAATAGAGGTGAAACCAGTGTTTTTACTTGCAAATTACTTTGTTTTCATTATGTTCTTATATTCTGGTTTTTCTTTGGTACTGATTCTCTGTGCAGCACCTTGGCGTTACGTGTGACGAAGACATGAAAATGAAACTACTAACAAATCTTATACAGGATGCAGTCAAAGACTTTTATTAAAACATCTTGCATGTGATTTTTAAATTAGTTGCACATTTAATTTCTTAAAGGTTAATGAGCACCATGCATGCTTTGTTTGCTTTTAGTTTGATTGTATGTTTTAACCCTTAGAATTGGGCCTGCCTCCCGATTTGCCTGGCACTTTGCACAGGCATTGGTGAGAGGGAATGACCCAAAGTGGTGATGGGCTAAAGCCAAGCTCTTTCGAACCACTCTAAATAACTGTGGATGCAACAAAAGTTGTAGACAATGGGTGCTGGAATGGTATTGCGACGATTTATTCACCGGATCAATACCCACCCGAATGGATGCCCTTACTAGAATCTCTTGTTTTTTAGAGGCCAAAATCCTTCTATCTATTGGCTCAGGCGTTGTGATACTGTTGGTATTTTGGTATGGTTTTGTCATTGATGTCAACACCTGCTAAATACACCTACTTTGGAGATCCAACAACATTCACCGGCAATCAGTAAACTGTTCAAACAATCACTGGTATATGGTTAACCGGCAGGATATAATGTTCACCGATACCTACAATGACATGGAAGACACTTGGTAATGTCGAAGACATCATGTGGACACTTTTTCTTGAAGTAATATCATTGGTATATTCTTATTTGCATATTTGCTTTTACCGGCAAATAGGTCCAGGTTATCTAGGGTTACACTGGCAGGTTTATCTTTTCCAAATCAGCATGGCACGCTATGGAGATGATTTATTATTGTTGTAAATGCATTAAGCTGACATGTTCAATCGGTTATTGCATCGGATATTGTATTATTTGTAAAATGTTTTTATTGTAATATCTTGTAGAGCCGACCTACTAAAATTGGTCTTAGGGTATGGTATAAATGTAAGATCAATTGTGGAATGCGAAAAAGATTTAAGAAAGGGTATATACGAGATCAAGCAGAGATAAACATGAAGACATCATTTGAAGGTGAAGTTAGGTTTCTGTAGAAGCATATCAACATTACACCAGTACTGAATCTAGCATATGAAGATGTTATTTTGTGCAGTACATTCTCATTGGATTTAACCATCCAACTGTAGTCAGTGTGACTCCCATTTGTGTTTGAGCAGTAAGCTCTAGGCTATTGGCCTTTCTGCATGTGCAGACCCCTCTTGTACACTTACTATCTGTAGTAGTATCATCTGATTGTGGGTAAGGTTTCCCACCATGGTTTTTCCCTTACAAGGTTTCCACATACAAATATTTGTGTCATGTGTTGTGGATGACTTTATGTTTATGTTTCATGCATTAATTCTTACCGGTAGAGCATTTCCTGTTAATACTGTTTACCGGCACAATTAACTGTCTTACCAGTATTAAGCAATAAGTTGGTCAACAAGATTTTGGTTTGAATTTATTAGACAACTGATTCACCCCCCCCCCTCTCAGTTGTCCCCGGGACCTACAATTGGTATCAGAGCAAGGTCCTCTTTTTGTGGAAGTTTAACAAACTTGAGGAGATCCAATGTCTACTAATTATTTCAGAAAGGATAGTCCTAAACTTGATGGAACCAACTATGGAATATGGAAAATCAGAATGGAGACACATCTGAATTGCATTGGTAAAGACATCTGGGAAGTTACTAAGAATGGTTATACTACTGCTATAGCTGGTCAGCATGCTCCTATTACTTTAGCTAAAGATGAAGAAAATGATTGCAAAGCAAGAGAAGCACTTTTGAGCGCATTATCAGATCAACAAATCATGGGATTATTAGATAGATCTACTACAAAAGCTATTTGGGATCATTTGGAAACACTGAATGAAGGGGATTCCACAATCAAAATTGCAAAACTTGAAATCTTCCGAGTCAAGTATGAACATCTGAAAATGGAAGAAGATGAAAGAATTTCTGCTTTTATGGAAAGAGTAAATGAAATTGTTTTAGGTATCAAATGTTGTGGAGGAACCTTGAGTGAAGATGAGATTGTTTCAAAAATCTTAAGAGGATTGCCACCAGCATATAAAATGAAGGTTACTGCTATTAATGAGTTGAGAACAATGCCTAATACATCAGTAACTAGGGATACATTGATTGGAAAACTTTTAGCTTTTGAAATTGAGGAATTTGGTCCTGTTGCTACTATAAAAACTGATTTAGCCTTTAAAGCATCAACATCATCTGCTCCATCTTTTGACAAATCAGACTGGAGAGCCTTTTATGCAAGAGAACTTGAAGAAACTAGGAAGGAGAATGAAGAGCTTGAAGAACTTGAAGCACTATTTGCAAGAAAAATGCCAAAAGGTCCAATTGGAAGTAAGTATGAAGGTAAAGTGCCCTTTAAATGTTTCAACTACAATAAGATTGGTCATATGGCTTCAAGATGCCTTGATAGACATGATAGACTAAGAGAAGAAGCAAGAAGGACATACAAACCTAATCCTGAATATCAGAGATACAGATTTAAGAAAAACAAAGATAAATCTTGTTACATTGCTGATGAAGGTGTGACTGATGATTCTGATGAGGATCCAGCAGACAACGGATGGGTCTTTGTTGCTATAACAGGAGATCAACCGGTACCTATTGCTCCACCGGTAGAACAAGCCCTAGCAGCTAAAGTTGAATCAAAGTATGAATGAATTATTGACTCAAGATGCTCACATCACATGACTGGAGACAAAGGCAAATTCTTGAACTTTCAAGAATACAATGGAGGTTTAGCAAGATTTGGAGATGACAAAGCCTGTTCAATCAAAGGTAAGGGTTCAATATTTCTTAATGGTAAACATAATACTGACAATGTTTACTATGTTGAAGGATTAAAACATAATCTTTTAAGTGTTGGTCAATTAGTTGAGAAAGGTTTTCAGTTACAATTTAAAAATGGAAAATGCAAAATCATGAATAGAACTGGTTTGGAAATTGCAACTAGTAATCAAACTAGAGGTAATATCTTTCATTTGAATAACAGTGAAAAGGCATGCTTAATTGCACATATAGATGAAAGTTGGCTATGGCATAAAAGACTATGTCATGTAAATTTTGATTGCATGGTAAAAATCAGTACTCCTAAGGCAGTTAGAGATCTACCTAAAATTGTGAAACCTCAGAATACAATTTGCAAGGAATGTCAAATTGGAAAATAGGTTAGAGCTAGTTTCAAAAGTATTTCAGAAAAATCCAATAATACTCTTGATTTAATTCACACTGATTTATGTGGTCCAGCTAGAACTAAAAGTTTACAAGGTGATATATATTTCATGCTAATTATTGATGATTATTATAGAATGTGTTGGGTTACTTTTCTCAGAGAAAAATCAGAAGCACTTGGGAAGTTCAAACTATTTAAAGCAATGGTTGAAAATGAAACCGGTAAGAAAATTAATAAGATCAGATCAAGGAGGAGAATTCACATCTAGAGATTTTAATATTTCTGTGAAGTTAATGGAATCAAAAGACAGTTATCAGCACCTCAAACACCACAACAGAATGGAGTTGTTGAAAGAAAGAATAGAACTATTTTGGATGCAACAAGAAGTATGTTATTAGAAGCAAATCTACCACATGTGTACTGGAGAGAGGCAGTAAGCACTGCTGTCTATACATTAAACAAAGTTCACATCAAAGGTGAAACCAATAAGACCCCTCATGAACTATGGTTTGGTAATACTCCTACTCTTAAGTATTTTAGAATTTTTGGAAGTAAATGTTATATTAGAAGAGATGAGTATATTGGCAAGTTTGATCCTAGAAGTGATGAAGGAATATTTCTTGGTTATTTATCTAAGAGTAAAGCTTATAGATGCTTTAATAAAATATTACAGAAAATTGTTGAGTACAAATGTAAAAATTGATGAACAATTCAGAGGAACTTCAAGGTATATAGACTCTGAACTGGTAACAGAAATTATGACAAATGAACCAACAGTAAATCCACCGGTACAGAATGATGATCCAGTTACTCTGGTATCATCAGAAGATACCATAGTAATTGAAGAACAACAACAGACTAAGACACCCCGGTATGTAAGACTGAATCATTCTGAAGATCAGATAATTGGAAGCAAATTTAAAGGAGTCATGACAAGAGGAAGATTGGCAAATGAAGAGATATGTCTTATTTCTCAAATTGAACCATTATCTATCAATGAGGCATGTGAAGCTAAATTTTGGATTAAAGCTATGGAAGAAGAATTAGGACAGATTGAGAAAAATAATACTTGGACATTAGTTCCCCGACCTGAAAATAAAAATGTAATTGGAACCAAATGGGTATTTAGAAACAAACTCAATCAAGATGGTAAGGTTGTCAGGAATAAAGCAAGACTAGTGTGTAAGGGATATTCTCAGAAAGAAGGAGTTGATTACAATGAAACCTTTGCACCGGTAGCCAGAATTGAGGCAGTTAGATTATTCTTGGCCTTTACAGCTCACAAGGATTACAAAGTTTATCAAATGGATATTAAATGTGCATTTTTGAATGGAGAACTTGAAGAGGAAGTCTATATTGAACAACCTAATGGATTTTCTTTGACAGATAACAATGATATGGTTTGCAGATTAAGAAAAGCTCTGTATGGACTAAAGCAAGCTCCAAGAGCTTGGTATGCAAGATTGGATAAGTATCTTTTAAAAATTGGTTTTACTAAAGGAAATGCAGATAGCAATTTATATTACAAAGTAACTAATGATGACATTTTGATTATGGAAGTATTTGTTGATGATATAATCTTTGGAGGAGAAGATGGATTATGCAAAGAATTTTCTCTTAAAATGCAGCATGAATTTGAAATGTCTATGATTGGAGAAATAAAATTCTTTTTAGGATTGAAAATTTCATAGACTAATAAAGGCATATTTTTGAGTCAATCTAAGTACTTGAAAGAACTACTCAAGAAATTTGGGATGGAAAACTCTAAACCAGTAAGCACGCCTATGACTACAAATGACAAATTATCTCAAAGGGATGAATCTACACCTGTTAATCCAACTAGATACAAATCTATGATAGGAGGTTTACTGTATTTGACACAAACCAGACCTGATATTATGAATGCAGTATGTATAGTTTCTAGATTTTAGAGTAATCCCAAGGAAAATCATGAATCAGCAGTAAAAAGGATTTTCCGATACTTACAAGGCATAGAAAATCTTGGATTATGGTATCCTAAAGATGAAAATTTTGATCTATATGCATACACAGATGCAAATTGGGTAGGAGATGTGGATGATAGAAAGAGCACCACTGGAGGAGCATTCTTTCTTGGAAAGAGATTAGTTTCTTAGTTAAGTAAGAAATAGAGTTGTACATCTTTATCAACAGCAGAATCAGAATATGTTGCAGCAGTAACAAACTATACATAGGTACTTTGGCTTAAGCAAATGTTGAAAGACATAAAGGTAAAATGCAAGGAACCTATTACTATATATTGTGATAACACTGCAGCAATTGATATATCTAAGAATCTGGTATTACATTCTAAAACAAAACATGTTTCTATCAAACTGAATTTTCTAAGGGAAAAAGTTGAAGAAAAGGAAATAAAACTGGTTTATGTGAATACTAAAGAATAGCTTGTAGATATTTTTACAAAACCTTTTCCTAAGGAAACTTTTGAGTATCTCAGAGATCAGCTCGGAGTCTTACCTCCACCGGTAGAGACTTAGATAGTTGATGATTGTTATCAACCAGTAGAATTAAATGGACAAATCTTTTATTCCAGTATTTGATGAGGAAGCTACTTCTTAGGGGGAGTAGTTGGTATATTGAATTGATTGGTATTTTGTATGAACTTGACCTTTTTGTGACTTTGGCATTTGATGTCAAAGGGGGAGAGATATATGGAAAAACATTTAAGGAAAAATATATGGAAAAATGCATTATCTTTTTGAGATTGGTATTGTAAATAAATATTTGTATAAACACATATTACTCCCAGGGGGAGAATTGGTTTTTGTACTTGGCATTTCTATTTTGGCACTTTGATGGTTTTTCCATCTTGTGTTGCCATCAATGCCAAAGGGGGAGATTGTTGGTATTTTGGTATGGTTTTGTCATTGATGTCAACACCTGCTAAATACACCTACTTTGGAGATCCAGTAACGTTCACCGACAATTAGTAAACTATTCAAACAATCACTGGCATATGGTTAACTGGCAGGATATAATGTTCACCGGTACCTGCAATGACATGGAAGACACTTGGTAATGTCGAAGACATCATGTGGACACTTTTTCTTGAAGTAATATCATTGGTATATTCTTATTTGCATATTTGTTTTTACCGGCAAATAGGTCCAGGTTATCTAGGGTTACACCGGCAGGTTTATCTTTTCCAGATCAGCATGGCACGCTATGGAGATGATTTATTATTGTTGTAAATGCATTAAGCCGACATGTTCAATGGGTTATTGCATCGGATATTGTATTATTTGTAAAATGTTTTTATTGTTATATCTTGTAGAGCTGACCTACTAAAATTAGTCTTAGGGTATGGTATAAATGTAAGATCTTATTTGTAAGATCAATTGTGGAATGCGAAAAAGATTTAAGAAAGGGTATATGTGAGATCAAGCAGAGATAAACACGAAGACATCATTTGAAGGTGAAGTTAGGTTTTTGTAGAAGCATATCAGCATTACACTGGTACTGAATCCAGCATATGAAGATGCTATTTTGTGCATTACATTCTCATTGGATTTAACCATCCAACTGTAGTCAGTGTGACTCCCATTTGTGTTTGAGCAGTAAGCTCTAGGCTGTTGGCCTTTCTGCATGTGCAGACCCCTCTTGTACACTTACTATCTATAGAAGTATCATCTGATTATGGGTAAGGTTTCCCACCGTGGTTTTTCCCTTACAGGGTTTCCACATACAAATATTTGTGTCATGTGTTGTGGATGACTTTATGTTTATGTTTCATGCATTAATTCTTATCGGCACAGCATTTCCTGTTAATACTATTTACCGACACAATTAACTGTCTTACCGATATTAAGCAATAAGTTGGTCAACAAGATTTTGGTTTGAATTTATTAGACAACTGATTCACCCCCCCCTCAGTTGTCCCCGGGACCTACAGATACGCGCATGCCGAAGATAGCTCTCATGTACTCCTCAATTAGAGATAGCAAGTTCTTGGGAAGTGATGCCCCTTGAACTTGAAGCTTGGTATGGCCAAGAAGTGAGTGCACTATAAGGGGGAGCCAGTGCTACCAAGCGTCTAGCTATCTAGCTGAGTTTTGTATTTTGAGTAGAGGATTCAATAGATATTGCCCTTGCCAGCCATAGGATTTGTTGTAAATGTGCTTGATTGTCTTGAGTCAAATTCAAACAAACATTTTGTCTTCCGTGATTGTCAAAGGTTAAATTAAAAACAAACTTTCAAAAGTGCTCATAATCAACTTGGATTTTCAAAATCAACAACCTTCAACTCAAAACACAATCTGAACAAAAGTCCAAATTTGTCCAAGTATTCATCCAACATTTGAACATGGCTTGTCAAAACATTGAATATCTTTGTTTCAAAATTCATGTCACTTTAGGCTAGGTTTTGCATAGTCTAACTTAGGTCTTAGGGCATATTGTCATCTCCCTTCATTTTAGTCCTTTTCATTTCAAGTGTCCTCATTTTGCACTTAGGTTCAAAATCATTTCCCTAAGTTTGCATTTCATTATCATATCTAATAAGCTAGATTTCCATTTAGGTGACATTTGTGCATTATCCTTGTCATGCTAAAATTAGGTCTTGTCTAGATTGCATTTTGCATATTCCAAGTCATTGGTCTTCGCATATCCTTATCATTGTATTGTCATCTTGTCTTGGCTTCATCTTGTCATATCATATCCTTACATCATTTTCATGTCATATCCTAAGTCATTGTCGTAATCATTGCCTGCTTGCATTTAGTCTCAAAAATTTGGTTTGTCAAACCTAAAAAAATCAAAACTTTGGATGATACCCTAAGTTGTTGTTACGGAGTCTTGACCTTGTCTAAAATTTGTCCTTTCATTAATATCATTTTTGTCAAACCTAGCTTAGTATCCAAGCATATAGGTGAGACATTGTCAATTTGTCCTATTGTCATTTTGTCCTTTGTCCTTTAAGGTCTTCACTTCATTTCAACTTCCCAAGGTTGAGTCTTTAGGTTTGCATTCCAAAAGTTTGCCTCCAAAAATTTCAAAACAACAAAAACATTAATTTGCATTGTCATCCTTTTAGGTTGCATTTGTCAATCCCATTAGTTGCATTGCATAGTGACATGTTTGTTGAAATGAGGTCTCAACCTTCTTACGAAGCCATGTCATCACAATTGAGAAATCAATCATGTCAATCCAATCTCTACATGTCTCAGAACTTGGATCAAACTTATCATGATGATGTAAATGTCCAAATACAAAAACTAGAGGAGAAAATAGCTCAAGAAAAGGAAATTTTGGAACAAAAAGTGAAAAACATTGAGAAGAATAGATCACAAATGTCCAAAACATTTAAAAAATTTCAAGGTCCAAACCCAAAATTTGAGCCAATTGATGTAAAAGCTCTTATCGAACGATCAGACATACCAACTCTCATCTCTCAAATAGAGATGATGAAACAATTTCAAAAAACAAGCACAAATTTTAATCAAGTCCCAAATCAAAATTCATTTGGTCAAATTTCATTCAATCAAATCTTGAATCAACAACATATCCAACAGACACAACCAATGGTCCAACATATACAACCAACACAACCAATGGTGGAATATCAACAAGTTCAACCAACATATCAATGTCAACAACCACAACCAAACATTCAAAAACAAAGGTTGCAGCACACACCAACCCAAGTTTCAAACATGTCAGAACAATTGAACCAAGTCCAATATCAAAACATGACATCAAACCAAGACCAAATTCTTTCCAAACAAGTTCAAATTCCAATACAACTATGTCAAAACCTCGAAAGAAAGGTGGCCTTATTGCAAGGATCTTAAGGAAATTACCAAGTGAGTTCTTTGAGGAAGATCAAGATAATACACTTATTTCTAGCAATGCCTCATCCCCCCACAAACAAATTGACTCTCCAGTGGCATCTATCCCTACACCTTTAGAAGTTTCACAAGAACCTTTCATATTGTCCTCATCAAATAATACACCCAAGGATGAAATTATCCAAGGGCTATCCATAATTGATTGCCAAGATAATCCAATTCATGATGCACATCCTTGACATGTTTCAGAAATACAAGACCCAATGCCACCATGCACGTTATTGCCATTACCTATTTTAGAGGACCCCATTCGAAGTCCCTCTTCCTCATGTTCAAGCATTGATTCCTTGCCAGAATCCATCACAAATGTTCAAAGTGCATTTCCTTCATGCCAAAACATTGATCCCTTGTCAGAATCCCCCATGCATATCCAAAGTCCAACCCCATGTCAAGAGGATAATTTAGAGCATGAAGAAATGTGTCTTAAAAAAGATCAAGATCAAGATCTTGAAACCTTATCATCCCATCCAATTGTTGACCAAGATCCCATTTTCCCAGACACTCACGATGATTCACTTATTCCTATCAATTCTATCCAAGAACACAATGTCCTTTCAAATCCCATTGACATTCCACTTCCTAAGAAAGATCAAGATATCCCTTCCATCCTTTCCGATGATCCCATTAAAAGTCAAGAGCAAAGCACCTTTAAAGAGGATTCCAATGATCTTCCTCCTTGTCACGATCAAATTCTTCCTTCAGATCCTCCACAAGATCCACTTGTTCCTCCATCTCCTTGTCTTAATGCTCCATATACACTCCAAGATCACATTTCTTTTGATGATCCCATTATTTCTCCCATTCCATCTCTTAAAGAGCCTGTCATTGAACCATGTCCACTACACAATCCTAGTCCCCCTCATGATCCTAATCCCCCTCATGATTCTAACGTGTCAGTGCAAGATGTTCATGAACCCTCGACATGCATAATGGTTCTTCCACTTTGGTGCAATCTAATCCACTTCAAGATCTCATTATTTCTCTCATATCATATCCACCTCATAATGGACTCGCGTCTTCTTCCCAAAGAAAAGAGTATCCTACAAGTCAAGATATTCATAAAGGCAAAGGAGTAGATCTCCATAAGCAAGAATCCCTTCATGTCAAAGAAGATCTTCAGGGTCATGTCTACACAACTCACTCTCAAGATGTTGGTATCCCTCCATCAAAATCAAAACATACACCTTCCCCATCATACTTTCCATCCATCTTAGGTCCTTATATTCCTTCGTCCTCTATGCAAGGTCAGCAAAGGCACAAATCCCTGAGTAAATTTCATCCATCCAAAATAACTCCATTTCATTCATATCCATCCATGCATTCCTTTCCCCCTCCAAGCAATTTGGATGCCAAGCATAAAAGTCATAAGTCTAGAAATCCACATGTATTCAAGGATCAACATGTCCAATATAATCAACATGTCCAAACAAAGAAAATTTTGATCTATAAAGAAAAGGAAAAATCTAAAAGGTCACAAAGGCCCATTGCTAAAAAAAAAAAGTTAAAATCTATATGGGTTCCTAAATCCCTTGTGTTGGCAATGCACTCCAAGGAACCACAAAAGCATGAAAAATCAAAAACCATGTGGATCCCTAAGCAACTCCTTGAAGCACAAAAGCCTAAAGAAACATCCAACTTGGCATCCAAAATTGCTATTCCTCCATCCAAACCTCTCAAATTTGTTCCTCCACCACCTTCTTCATCCATTTTGGGCCCTTATGTCCCAAAATCCCAAGCTATTCCTCCATCCAAATTTCACAATCTGAGATCCATTTTTTCTCCATCAATCCACCACCTGTCAAGGTGTGTGCCAATGTTTATCTTGCCTTCATTTCCATCCAATGAATCCCAATTCTTCCAATACCCTATCCATTATCCAATGCATATTTTCCATCCTTCCATCCCTCTGGTCCAATCCTTTGCATAAATCCTTGCCTTAATTTCATCTTTTTTTCTATGTCCTTATCCTACCAACATCTTTGAGCATACTTTTAAAGGTCATGGTCCATTTTTTTCAAGGCTACTATCCAAACAAAAAGATGTTTGAGTCCTTCTTCCATCCCCTATCATGTGTCCATCTTCTATTGAAAAAGTCAAAAATACAAAAAAATCAAAAAAATATAAAAATACAAAAAAATCAAAAAAATATAAAAATACAAAAAAATCAAAAAAATATAAAAAATACAAAAAATACAAAAAAATCAAAAAAATACAAAAATACAAAAAAAATTTTAAAAAAAGTGAAAAATTGAAAAAATAAAAGGTAAGTAAAGAAAAATCATTCGCCCTCTAGTGAAAACCTGGCAAACAGGCGCTTTGGGCAAGTACCATGGTGAAAACTTGGCAAACAAGCGCCATGTGTAAAAGATTATTGCTTGGTCATCTATCATGACCCCTAGCTATACCTTCCCCCCGCAGATCCTTGTCCTGACCCAATGTTCTGTTCCAGACCTATGATTGGTCAACATCATTGTCTTGCATACTCAGGTTCCAATCCTTGTGCATGTGTTTCAGTCCTGGTCATTGTATATGTCTTTCAAATTTTCATTGGGTGCACGCCCTTTGTCATGATCAATTACTGGAGCTTTCAAATCAATAATTTCCTAAGAAAAGTCCGTAAAAAATCAAAAAATGTCCTTAAAAAATCCCTAAAAATCAAATAATGTCCTGAAAAAATCCCTAAAAATCAAATAATGTCCTGAAAAAAATCCCTGAAAAAATCTCTAAAAAGTTAAATAAAGTCTTGAAAAAACGAACAAAAAAATTTCAAAACATCAAAATCCAAAAACAATTCCTTTGGCATTTTGCATTTTGTCAATAAATGGTCCCCTTCATGCATGGACAGATCGCTGAGCATACATCCAACGACAAATCAATCAAACATTTGTGTAGACAACAAACAGATAACATGTTACAACATTGTGCTTTAATGAAATCATGTATTAACAGATGAACTTTTCAATCAAACCAGACATTCAAACTAATCACAATTGTCATATCAATCAATCAACATCAATATCATTTGTCCTTGTCACATTATCATGGGTCTTATATAGGGTGTGGTATACTCGAAACTAGACTATGTCCTGTCTTAGATGGGGAACTGCATTCCTTGAAACCAGACAGCATGATCATTCTTGTTTTCCACCTTTGATAATGGCGATCAGACTGTTTGTTTGACTTGGTCAAATTTGTGCGTCTTGTCTTTTTATTGATTTATCTTTGGCTTTGATCATGTTCCTATGTTGCTTGATGATGTCACTGCGTGATTTAGAGTGATCGGGATGGTTCATGGTCCCTTTCCTCTTTTTTGTTGTGTTTGTTGTTTGTGGAATGTTTGTCACAAACTTGGGCAACTATATCATTGGGTGTCTGTGATAAGTATGTTCACTTTGTGAATGCCGCACATACCTCGACCCTTGATGTATGCACCCTAGGATGCTTCACTCATTTCTTGTGTGCGATGTGTCTGTCTTTTGCAAAAGGGGTTGTGTTTCAGCTCTAGCCTTCAATGCCATGATGCTCTGCATCCGCTTTGCTACATTAAATAAAGGTTCTCACCTACTTTTGTGCATTGGTGAAAGCAAGTTTTTCTTCATCTCTAATTGTCCTCTGTCTAATTTCTTCTCACTAACATTTCTTCTGTCAGTTTGGACAGTCAGTTCGGTCTAGTTCTTCGATCTCCAAAAACATAAGCTCCATCCTGCATTCATTGATTAGTACATTTGCATTATATCAAATCCATACAAAGACATTTTATCTATTTCATATTATAAATGCATCAAAAATACATAAAAATATATTCATACATGTTCCACAATGGTACATAAACAGTGCATAAGACATCCATACATGGAATGTAAACATAAGCCATAACACATTGCATCCCATCATATAGCTGCATATCATATCATATATCAAAACAATATTTGAGTACAAAATTGGACTGTCTCTCCTAAGTATGGCCCACAGGCTGAGTATATAATGTCAAACTATATATGTCTCTGTCATAAGGAGTACGTGCCTCTATCACTAAGTGCTCCCTCTATCCTCCTCATCCCTGCCATGTCTCAAAGATGATGTCCCTCTTGTCCTTGGTCCTGGCTGTGGTGGTCTCATAGGTCCACTCACCCCCATGTTGCTCACTGACCTCCGAGAGCGTGGCCTACTCTCTGTCCTTGACCGTGACCGATATGTCGCTGCTCTCTGCTCTAGTGGAACTGCACTCTCATATAGTGTCCTCAACTGGCGTATCTCATCTCCGGTCTCTACCAACATCTGTGCCATCTCACGTGCGCTGGCATCCCTAATCGACCCAATATGCTCGATCACTCTTTGCTCTGCTTGTTGTTCCTGGGCTATCATTGTATCTCAAGCCGCTGTCAGTCTAGCTATCTCTGCTCTAAACTGATCCTGCTTTGTCCTGAAGATAGCATTCTGTCTCTCTAATGTGGCAATGTAATCATGCTAACTCACTATGGTGGCCCTACATGTCTGCATCTCCTCTATGCTTGATGTCTCCTGCCCTATGGGTATATCCTACAATGCCTCGTGATCTGTCGGATCTGACTCATCTCACTGCATGCATCTAGGACTCTCCTCATCCCCCTCATCCTCATCATCTCTCTCCTCATCCTCATCCCCCTCCTCCTCATCCTCCTCATCCTCATCATCCCCCTCATCCTCATCCTCCTCATCCTCATCTCCCTCATCCTCATCTCCATCCTCATCATCTCTCTCCTCCTCTCCAGCAAGTGGGAAGTCCTCCTATCTCCTAAGTACTGGAATATCAGGATCCGTCAATGGCACTGGTCGTCGTCGCGCAAACCATCGCTCATACTCCTCTGTCGTCCCGACATCTACAACATCTGATCTCTAATCCCACTGTCTCTGTTGTAGCTGTGTGAAGTCGGTATATGCTATGTGTGGCTGAATCATCCTCCCCCACTGACTTGTCTCTCTGTGAGATTGGGCAAAGTGTGCAGTCCCTATCGGTACATCCTGCCTCTCTCCAAACTGTCGTCTGACTCTCTCTAGCAGGTATATCTCAATCACTCTCTGGCGGTTCATTGGTTGCCCAATTAGGTATCTCTCCTGTTTGCAATACGATAGCTCATCACTATCATCTGACCATCTAGGGCAATCAAGATATGGCCTCCATGTGAAATCTCTCAATCTGTCTAGCTCATATCGCCAATACAGTATGTATCCAAACGGACCCTGTCTCAATGTACCTCCATAGCAGTACACATATGGTCGATGTGGTACTACTTGTCTCTCTGCAATCAGTTGACATATGGCTATGTGCTCAAATGCCCATACCTATAACAGTTTGACCCCACAGCTCAAAGTCTGAACCCTCTGGTATGCTATCTGGTGCAACTGAAAATATAGCATAGCAAGCACACATGGTCCCCATGGATATATAGTCCCCTCTGTCACCATCCACTCTAGCACTCTTCCCCATCCAATAGGGAATCCATGTCCTCATCTGTCACCTGCTAATAGGCATGCTATAACCACGGCTATCACCACATATCGTTGATCATACTCTGCTGACATGGATCCTTGATCGTACTCTATTGACATGGTCTCCCAACAGATCTCCCTCTCTACGATATTAAGGTCATCTGCATCGCACTCAAATAATCTACACAATGAGTCTCTCCCCATCGCTGGGTCATATACTATCATCTCCCCATGAATCAGAATGCAGAGGATACGCCACACATCATCTAGTGTCACCGTCACCTCTCCAGTCAGCAAATGGAATGAGGAAGTCTCTGAATGCCATCGCTCTGCCAATGCGGTGAGCAGTCCTGTGTTTGCCCTAATCTTGGGCATGTATGTGATGTAGTATAATCCAAGTCCTGCTAGTGTATATTTGTCAGTACTCCTGAGTCTATATCGCAACATGAAGCAGTCGGGTCTATTCTCCCGCATAATCAATGGATATTGTCGACTCTGCATCACAATTGGGGCATAAATTTGTCAATTTTAGGGTTTTCTCCTAAGGGCTACATTTCCTTGTTTCATGCACCAATCAGGGTTTTTCTTATCTATTTTGACCTATCCCACCCTTATCCCTCTTTTCAGGATCATCTGCGTGCTATTTTCGATCAAATTCGAGTCCTAAGTGCACAACTGCGCCTCTGTACCCTGTCCTGCACCTATGCAGCATCAAGCTGTGCCTGTGTACCTTACACAAGTGCAGAATGCACCCACATAGGCGCAGAAGTCTCTTTTTCCTTCCTCTGTGGGCCCCGCAATGTCCTGCAAGCAAGCAAAATTCATGAAATTTGACATATGGGTTTTTGAGCTACATACCGTTGCTCCCACGTCGTCCGATCGTCTATAGGTGTGTACACATTCCCTGAGGTGATCTGCCATTAGAATGTTCGCCATCTCTATGAAAGGGTCCTTTTCCAAAGCAACAATTCCTCCACTTTGGCCAGTACAAATGAGCTCTTTTCCTTCTCCTTGTCTCATTTATAGCTCTTTGTCAGTCCCTAGATGGATGTGCATCCTCTCCATCTTATGCTAGTCATGGTCTTTTGCACCTTCCACTGCTTGTCATTTGTGTATCCGACCTTTGATCTTTCATCCATTCGATCCTATCATTTTCTATCATTCTTATTGATCAATTGGCCTCTTTTCTGGATTTTTTCAGACAATTCCTCGAGGGGGCATGCATATGTCATTGTTATTGTCTGGGGCATTTTCATTATTGTTCTTTGAAACAATGCTTAAAATCGCATTGTCTCAAAGAGGGGCAAAATGTAGACGTCTAAAAATGGTCAACGCTTGCGGAGTCATACTTTAACATTTGCGCATTGCCTTATTTTAGGGTTCTTGCGTTGCATTAACATTTCTTCTATGTTGCGCACTTGGTCTTTATCATTTGCAAGCATCAGGTCCTTCTTCTGCATTCCTCATGTTTATCGCTTTCAAATTTGGTCTTCTCGATAACAATCTCCAGTCATGATTTTGGTCGATCCTCATCCTTGTCAATCTAGTCATTTTGCGATCGATTTGTCATCAATCCTTGTCCTTGTCAATCCTGTCATTTTGAGATCGATTTGTCATCGATCCTTGTCCTCTTATCAACCTTGTCATTTTGCCATCGATTTGTTATTGATCCTTGTCCTCTTGTCAATCTTGTCACCTTGCGATCGATTTGTCATCAATCCTTTTCCTTTTGTCAATCTTGTCATTTTGTGATCGATTCGTCATTGATCCTTGTCCTCTTGTCAATCTTGTCATTATGCGATTGATTCATCATCGATCCTTGTCCTGATCAATCTTGTCATTTTGCAATCGATTTGTCATCGATCGTTGTCCTTTTCAATGGATCAATTAGTCATTGTTCCTCGTCAATTGGCACCTATCAATTTCATCTCTTGTCAATCTTGGTCAATTTGTCAATCAATCTCAATCATTTATCAGCATTGGTCCTTTGTCAATCAAAATCATGATCGAATCGACATTAATTTCTTGTTGTCTTGACCTAATTCCTTGTCCTCTTATTTCTAGGGTTTTATGATTTGATCATTTAATCCTTTTCTTCTTCTTGGTGGGTTAAATAAATCTATTTATTTAGTCCTAGGTATTTTTCATTAATTAATTAATGGATGAAAACCTATTAATTAATTCACCTAATTTCTATTTCATCTTTTTCCTCAATTTTCCAATTTACTAATTTCTCCTAATTCCTAATTTTCTATTTCTCCTATTTTCTTCAATTTTTCTAATATTTCCCCTAATTTTATGGGAATGGCATTTCAATTTTGTCATAATTTGTCGTAATTTGTCAATCAATCAACCTTGCATGTCAAATTTGTCATAATTTGTCAATCAATCAATCTTGCATAGAAAATGTTAATTTTGTCATAATTTGTCATATTTGTCATTCTTGATTTGAAATTTCCTTTCAAATCTCTTCATGCTAATCTTGTCATCTCTCCAATTTGTTTATAAATTGGATGATTTTCTTCAGTCATGAATGAATCAATCACGCTTCTAGTATCCTTACGTTGTCATTTCAATCTTGCTTTCATACTATGCTTTTGCACTTGTAGGTGAGATCCACAAACACACTAATTTGAAGGAGAAAGAAGGACAACAGAGAATTATGGAGGAGATAATCGCGTTTGTAATGGTTTGCATGTGGTTTGATTATCTTGTCTTCATATCTCTATTGAGTGTAATTAGGATTTGTTTTTGCAATCTAGTTTTTGTGGTTGAGCTAGTTTAAAGTTGCTTTTGATGCATTCCATTTTCCTATCTACAGGTTCAACTTCATTGAGATAGTAGGCTAGTGTATAGTCATTGGCAAAAGTAGGTACATTCAAGGGTTGGTTATAAAGGGTGGAATCAATTAGTTCTGGATGCATTAAGGATAAGGTTGGAATAGGGTCAAGGGAGTTCATGGTACTATCATCATTATTTCAGACTGACCAGTAGAGTTCCAGAAGACTACCTTGTGTATGTGTCTCGAGACTAGGAAGAGTTACGACATGATTATCATCATTCATGTTAGTATGTATTAGACCTAATTGAATCAACCTACTTCGAGCATCGTCACCTATTTCAGACTGGGCTACATACCATGGTATAACAGTAGACAGTATCTCATCATTCATGACAAAGTAGTCATAATGCATTGTTGAATAGTTGTTGTCATAGATAGAGCTCTTATCAGAGTCATCAAAGTCATAGGATGGAGTTGCTGACTCATTTTCAAGTGGTTTAGTGAAGGCATATATAGTATCAACACCCACATCCTTGATGCTGCAAGTTCCTTCGTGATTTGGTTCATTGATTGCTTGCATTTGACACACTTGTGGACATGACTTTGATGATTCTATTAATCTTTGTCGTCTGTTCCATTCAGCTTCTTCTAGACTAATAATTGGTTCGCTTGCTATAACTTCTAGTTCTTCTTGTGTGATTCCGTACTTGATTTATGTTATCTCATTAGGAGGATTGGTAGGTGAAGGACTTGTTTGTGTCCTTTCTTTCTCCAGCTGTCAGTCATAGTCTTCTTGTCGTTTTAATCTAATTTCTTCTATTTCCTTTTGCATTCTTAAGCGTATCAGCTCTTGTGTGTCATCTACGGTATCCCTAAGTTCTTCAAGCATTTCTATAGTAGATGTATCTGAGATGTGATCTAGACCCCATTCATACTCATTTGAATCAGTTTCTGAGTCATCTACTTGTTGTCTGTCAATATATGTGACTGGGATGTTTAGCGGAGCAAACAATTCTCTAATCCTGTATACCTCGTCTCTCATATCCTCTGGGACTTCTACTTCCTATGGTATGATAGTTGATACGACTGGAACTTGATTTCCATCTATTTCCTCTCTTTGGGTGGGCAATTCTTGTTGTTTAGCGTCACACTCTTCCTAAGTTTGGTGAGTACTAATCTCTTGTATTGTTAAAGGTAATACCTTTTTCTTCCACTTACGTTGATGGTGAGGTATGTGATTCTAATCTGATTGCTTGCTTGGATCATATCCCAGCCCATCTTTATCATTGATAGACTTAGTTTATAACTAAATAGGTTCAACAATACCCTTTTGATGTTTGCCAAGAGGACCAGTACCTAAATATCCCATGCGTTGAAGCATCTTATAGCCTGGACCATATTGTGTTGGATAAATCTCACAATGTCGTATTTCTTTTTCTACACTGTCTTCTTTGAAGAGCAATTTAAGGACATCATCCCCTTCTATTTCACCTGCAAGAGAGTAGAGGACTGTATAAAGGTGCCATCTTAAATGACTTTTGGAGTTGAAGTTTGTGGCCTCATACCCTCTGATGGTTTTCCTGACTGTCTTGGTGATGGAGGAAGAGATGTTAGTGAGAGTATAGGTTCTATCTTGTAACCATCCATGCTAGTGTTTGTGATTCTCAGTTTCTTTTCCAAATCATTCAGCAAAGATTCCAAACTTTTAGCTGCAGAAGCTACTCTATTATTAGGAACAAAAGCATCAGCACCCTGTGTTAATGCATTACAGGTATAACTTGTATCGGCAGGAATACTGACTTCAACTCCATTATAGAAAAATTTCAGGCATTGATGATACATAGATGGTACTGCCTTCATTTCATGAATCCATGGCCTCCCCAGTAAGATGTTGTATGAAAGATGAAGATCCAGGACTTGAAAAATGACATCTCTTTCCACAAGTCCTACTCTGATTGGTAATGATACCAATCCCTTAGAAGTTCTTTCTTCTTCATCATAAGCCTTGATTGTTATCTTCTTTGTTGGATCAATGACATTCTCAGAAAATCCCAGGTGTGTCAATAGATTGTAGGTACAAATATTCAACCCAGTGCCTCCATCTATCAAAACATGTTTAACGCGGTGTTTATGAATCATGGCTTCAATGTGTAATGGTTGGTTATGTGGGTGACTCAATGAATTATCATCTTCTTCAAAGAATATGAGATAATGGGGTGAGGTCAGGTGACCTACCATAGATTGAAACCGATCTACGTCTAAATCTTTAGGGACACTGGTAGTAAGTAGAGCCTTGTCTAGGACCTCTCTATGAGCAGAAGAGATCTTAAGCAGTTCTAAAATGGAGATTTGAGCATTGGTTCTCTTCAATTGTTTAACAATACTATAACTAGGAGAAGATGATGAAGCTAGTTGTTTTGATTTAGCCATGATTGTGTTTGTTTGTCTATTTGGCAGTTTTGATGTCGTTTGATCAAAAGTTGGGGGACTAGCTCCTGGGAGAGAAATCTTCCTTTGAGCGCGAGTCACGGCATTAGCAGTCTGTGTTTGACTTTGATGATCCTAGACTATGATCACATTGCAATATTCAGGTTGAACAAATTCAATCATGTTGATCACATTATCATGATTAGTGTAAGTATAATTGACTCTAGCTCCTCCCTTGGATTTTGAGGATTATCCTTGTTCATAATTGGGTAAGGGATCTTTAAAAGCCTTATGATTAGCATTAGCCATGTGACTTCCAACAATGATCTTGCCTAGATCAATGAGATCTTGGATTTCATGTCGAAGTTTCATGCAGTTGTTTATGTTGTGTCCCTTGTTCAGATGATAGTCGCAGTATTCATTTTCTCTCCACCATCTGGGTCTAACTTCTGGCATATGGTCTAGAATTGTCTGGCGATGTTATCAGATTATTTGCCAATAATTTTTAAAAGCCAATTCATATGATTCGTCTAGAGGAGTAAAATCACACTTAGGTTTTGAGACCCAAGGCTTGTCTTTAAACCACTCTCTTGTTTTCTTTGGAGGAATTTTCGTTGTAGTTTCAACTAACTTGAGTGCTTGTGTGCCATTGGCCAAGTTAAATATTGTGGATTTTGTTTTTGCATGGACAGTATCTACCACTACATCACTAACGATGCTCTTGTTGTTGTCTTTGCCATATTTCCAGTATTTGCTCTTTTCTTTAGAGCTAGAACCTTGCAATGTTTCTTTCCAAAGTGATATATCTTCCTTTTTGATAAGCACGTCTTCCATTCTGAGGGCATTATCTACCATTTTGTTGAATGAAGGGTGTACTTGCATCTGGACACTGTATTTCAATTCAGGAACTAAGTTGTTGACAAAGATATCCATTTTCTCAAGATCTGGGATGGTCCATGAATATCTAGAGAACATCTTTCTCCATCATTGGAGGAAAGTGAGAAAGGGTTCTCCTATCTTTTGTCTGGTATTGCAAAGCTCTATCATAGTGACTGGGTGATGAATGTTTTATGAGTATTGTTGTAAAAATAGTTGGATTAATTCTTCAAACATTTTTATTCCTTTGGGTAGGCTTGCGAACCATTCCATTGCTTGACCCCCTAAACTCCTTGGGAAAAGGCGCATGAGGTACATTTGATCATGCATAAACTCCATACAAGCGGCATAAAACTCTCTGACATGATCTTGAGGATCTGAGGTACCATCGTATTTATCAAATTTTGGGATCTCAACTTGTGAAGGAAATGGAGACATGTAAAGGTTTTTGTCAAATGGGAATGGGCATTTTGGCATTTTATCTTTGTTTTCTATTCTTGTGACTACAGTTTGTAATGCTTGCATTTGTTTTCTCATTTTTCCCCATGGTGTCTCTTCCTCTTTAGCAATGAGGGCCTCCACATTATAACAAGTAGGGATTTTGGCACATTTTTTTGCTAATTCTAGGAAATAGTCTTCTTTTTCCCTAGCCATGATGACCTTCATCATTTTCTGGAATTCTTTATCATTCTGAAATTTATGTACTTTGTCTTCAGGAGGTTCAAGAAGCTCAAATTCAATTGATGAATCATTGTTAGTGGCATGATTGCTGAAATCTTCGTGAGTGTTTTTTTTACTAGCTTCTCTTTCTTGCCTTTCTCCAGACATGGTGGGAGATAAGGACTGACCAAAGATTGGTATATTGTAAACTGGTATCTGTGACGAGGATGGTTTATTGTAAAAGGGGTTTTCTTTGTAAAATGGATTGTCATTGGTTGAAAAGGGTGTCTCTTTTACTTTGTCTATTTTGCTACGAGAGCTTCTAGTTTGAACAGACATTTCTAACCGATAGGACCAAGAGCGAGATGTGTTGCAAAAGTCAAGATCAAATTGTAGCTAGTAGTTCATTTAATGTAGTAATTAAGAGAAGTAACTTAAGATCTGGTCTGGTTTCAGGAACGATCTATCCTGTGTAAGACATTATCCAAGTTGACTTAGGTTTGATAAAATCTTTGTTTGAACTAGCTGAGAAATGATAGACAAAATCGTGCAACACAACTGCAGAGGTACACTATCAAGGTTGTTTATGCTTATGAGGACGATAACTAGTTTTAGGCTTGCTGTAGACTATTTTGGATAGGTTTAATTATTTTGGACTGGTAAAATCAGAGACTCGTATGACATAATTTCTAAGACCGTACGACAGTTCAACAAGTTTAGGATGACAACAATTCTATTTTGTACAAGTTGCTGCCTAGTACCGTACGACAAATGGGTAAGTCCCAGACGATAAATGATTCTGTTTGGTTCTGTTTCATACGACACGGGATTTAGCTCAAATGATGGACTGTTTGGTTTCATATGACACAAGATTGGACATAGGATGACAATTTAGTATACTCGTACGACATAGGATTTGGTGAAGGATGATAATTCAGCAAACTCGTACGACTGTTCACAGAGCAGAGACTAAAATTCTGAGTTTTTCAATGACTAAGCATGATAACTGAGTACAACCAATTTCTGAGGTGGACTGATTTTTGACAGGGATAGGCTAGTTTTGACACAGACAGAGTTTATCATTGAGTTGTTTGATCTATTTGATCTATTTGATTTGTTTTCTCCAGTTTCAATATTTCATTTTTAATTCTAGGGTTGAAAACACAAAAAACACGCGAGATATGTAATATTTCAAGCACAACACGCTAACCCTATGGAAGTTGGCTTAGAGAAGAAAACATTTCCTTACTGACTTAGGTACACATCCAATAGCTATCAGAATACAATCACTGAGTCTCACGCAATGGATTCTCAATGTCATATTAGTCGGCTCCAAACACTAATGGGGACACGATATGGCAAGTGTCTTGGGAGAGTTACTATCTCTCTTGCACAAAGATTATCAACCTTTCGGAGGTGAATCAGATAGCTTCTATATTATAGTTCTTAGTCAAGAATTCCATTTTAAATTACCCCTTGAAGTCACACAAGCATGATTGAGGCCTATAGCCCAACAAGGTACCGAAATAAGCTATAGTCACGTAAACGCAATTGAGATCGTGAGGCCCTACAAAATGCCCGATATGAGAGATCTCAAAGAGAAAACTCAAATAATCCCATCCTCTGAGACTTTAATCATCAGAGACCTATTTATTATAGTGAGTTGGAATGCTCAGGTCCAGCTGTACTCACTTGGGTCGTTCTCACTGGGTGATTACTTTTTCCCACTGTGATAGGCCCACTAAAGGTACACAAATCTCAAAACTTAGAAAAAATCTTTGAGGGTCTAGATTTTTTATTGTCTGTAAAAGACAAGAGCATACTTTCCTACCTCTTAGATTTTTCTGAAAACACGAAAGACAGATTTGTTCATTAACCAAATAGCAATTTAAGTGCCTAAAAAAATGAATTTAAAGAATACACGATATTTGGTCGATTTTCTTTAGGCAACCTGCAAAAACAACACATCAGTAGTCATGTTGTTTTTATTCTTTGGCAGGCGTATGTTTGATTTGATAGATTATTTGACAATGGTTTGATTTGATAGATTATTTGACAAGCGTCCTGCAAGAAATTGGTCAGGCTGTAAAAATCTTAGGCAAACAGAAGACAATCCAGGGTCAGCATTAGCATCATCAAAATTTAAGCAAAAATCCTGAAAGGTAATCTATTTTTAATCTATCAAAAAACAAAATCATACAACAATATTCATAAAACAAAATGACAAAATAGTTTTATCGTACGAGTTAGAAACCAGCATAGAACGACAAAAAGATAGCATAAGCAGTATGTCGTACAAGTTAGAAATCAGCATAGAATGACAAACTATAGAAAAATCAGTATGTCGTACGAGTCCATATTCTAATTCGTACGACAATTTAAAGGATATGATCTTGTTTTGTACGATAAACTGCAGGCGTCAATATAATGTCTTGGTATTTCTCTATAATAGCTTTAGGGATTCTTTCCCTCTCATGCATTTCCTTCTGGAATTTCTTGAAATAACCCCATATATTCTTGTTTCAGACCTTGGAATCATCAGAATTGTATAGGTGTTCTCAGATTTGAACTCCTATAGGTCTATCAAATGCCCATTGTACCGGACCAACACCTAGAACCTCTTTCACAAAGTAGAAAAATATGCAAAGAAGCAATGTGCCGAACTTGAAAGGATGTTTCTTATTTTCTTTGATCTTCTTAATATTCTTGATAAGCTCACTCCGAAGCAACTCACAAAGATCATATTTCTTATTCTCTCTCATCATCTCATATGCAGCATAAATGGTAATGTCAAAGACAAAATTTTCTTTGCTATACCCAATGATCATTGATGCAAACCTGATATCATGTTTGTTGAACACAATGTACCACTGAGAGGGGGGTGAATCAGTGGTTCCTAAATTCTTTTCTTTTTAAACAACCTTGGAATACCGGTTATCACCCTAAGCACTAAACAATCAAACTGGTAAGACAAATGTGGATATCAAAAGAGGCAAACACACAAATGTAACCCACAACACTAGATGTACGAGGAAAACCCAATATGGGAAAAACCTCGATGAGAAATATTGTTGGAATCTACTACTCCAATCCATCCTCATAATGAAACAATGAATTACACTGATTTAGGGCACCAACCCAAGGAGCACCAACCCCTGCACCAAGCTCCAACTCGGTGTTGTATAATAAAATTAAATTTTAGATATAGTTATAGCACCTAGTTGCAAATAAGTTCTGCAACATCTGATCAATGGATTTCTTCCAGTTAACAACTTCCTCTTCTTCACTAGTTTTCACACTTTTGGTTATCAAATTACTCTCTCTCTGATCACTCACCGGTTACTCCTAGCCTCTCTTCTTTCTCCCTCAGCCCCACACCACACTATGTCACTCTCGGATTCCTTCTTGACCAATCACACCTCACCGGTTAGCTTAAATGTTGGACCTACAACAGTTTACCGATTACTTTGTCTCTACTGGTTAGACCCTCTCACTGGTTCACTTGCTAACTCACTCTACAAGTTTCCCAGAAAAAATGATCTTTCTCCTTGGCCAGGCTCTCTTCTCTCTCAGTCTCTGCATCAAGCATCAACTTATTTCAGTCTTGAGCTCACATATTTATTTTCTAGGGTTCCCGCCAAAGTAGCATTCAAATGGTGTCATGTTACATTTTTCCTTCACAAACTCAATCCGTATTGAATTTGATATGATCTGCTTTTCCAAAGAGATGATTTGCATGTCATCGATTAGCACCGCCAACACCTTGCATTCCAATCTGCGTTTTCTATATCTGGAGGTCTGCACCATTCTTTTCTGTGTTTCTTTGTCCCACACCATTAATGGCTCGGTTGTTTCCTTTAGCAAATGGGTACGGAGGTCAAATCTTCTTGCAGGATTAGTTCAATTGCTTACCATCTTGTCTTCATCAAGCTACAATCTTCTGCCATCCTCCCATGATTTGCAGGTTCTTCATAAAAGCTAACCTGCTTGCTGACTGTTACATTGATGCACACTTCACCGACCTATACATGATTACCACCTAACTTCCAGTTGTCATCTTTGTCGACCTCCACCTCTGCTTGGTTTTCTATGTTGGTTTGACATTCTTCATTTGACCAAGACTATCGGTTCAACTCACCTTACCAGTATAACCTAACTCCACCAGTGAGCCTTCATACCTGCATACCTTTTCTCTATTGGTGGATCAACTTGTCCTTTCATCAAACATGTTAGTCCTACTACTGAGTCCATTTACCGACATCATTAATCTTCTTTGAGTATATCGACTTACATCCTTTAGTTCTTCTCTTGCTTGCTTGCTTTGTCTTGCTGGTGGTCTTATTTTAGCGATAGATGATGCATTTCATGTGTACCGGTAATTTGCCTTCAATTTGCTTACATACATATGGATTGACACCATCATATCTTACTTATAATGTATCAGTTCCCACTTCTTACTCACCGATGACCATGCAAAACTAGTTGACATCAATGACAACTTAATGCCAATAATGCCAACAATGTTTTGGGATGTCATTGATTGTCATCGCCTATTAATCAAATTTTGACCCAGTTGCATTAGTCACAATGTCATTATTTACAACCTTCAGGGATTGCAACTCTCTGGATGCACATAATTTAGTTACAGCTTGAATAGTTGTCTAGGTAATCTTGTGGGGCCTGTCTAACCATATGAATTTGTCGTGAACTCAACTCAGTATGAACCAGATCCATTCATATTCATGGAACATTGGAAACTTGACGAACTATGTAAAACCTTTGTTCTCCAATTCTTGAAATTTTGGTTTCAATATTGAACTCTTGTCAGATAGTTGATTATTGTATAGATTCATCATTTGTGAGCTACCCAATTCCTCAATGGGGTAGTGCGTATATACCCTAATTTCTTCAATATGTAGGACTCTGTAGGGCACTATGAAAACACACTCTTAGAATCGTCTCCCATAGAGATGAAGGGATGATTCTTGAAGCTCAAGCGTGCATGCTCAGTGATTTCAACAACCAAAGGAGTTGCAGTACCAGATGTAGCCATCTCATCGAATTCAAATTTCAAAATTCAACTGAAAAGGGGTTTCACTATTAAATACCTTTCAACCGGATACAAGATCGCACACCAAATCTGGATATTGCTTGAAATCTCTACTAATTCTCCTTCACTATTCTCTTCTGCTCTTCTTCTTTGAATGCAAAGTGAGAAATGAATGGTTAATTCACAATTTATCCTTCGCATACCTAACTTTTCACTATAATAAATGCACTTTTCCTTAGTTCATCTAAATACTCTACATTTCATAAATATCTTTTGTAGACCATCAAGTTTGATCAAAAACTTTCAAAAATCCATTTGTAACCATCTCACACATCTCTACAACTTGTCAAAACTAGGCACAGATCTCAAATAGGGGATTTGTCAGTTTCTCATGAAAATGTCCCCTGAGGCCGGATGCCTTAGCTTTAGTTACCGGATGAGGTTCCAGAACCAAAATCAAGTGCAGACCCATTTCCTACATTATCATCACCCTTATTGACCCAAGTCTTCTTCATCTGATCTCTGATCTCTTCAACTTTTTGTTTTCCCTTATCATCTGCCTTCACATCTTATTCTTGTCTTTTGGACCTTGCCTATTCATATTTTTGCTTCTACAATACTTAGCAATGTGACCATATTTGTTGCAACCATGGCATATAACATTTCCTCGCATAGGTTTGAAGTTCCTCTGATTTCCTCTTGATATGCATTGATTAGCAATATGTCCAAACATACCATATGCATAACATTTGACATTTATCCTATTCTAGAAGTTTTTGATTAAGGGAAAAACAGGTTTTGAGGGGATTTGAAATCCCATACAATAGGTTTTGAAGGAACCTGAAACCCTCAGATTTTACCAGGATCTGGAACCCATGATACTACGTTGCCAAAGAGTAGAAACATTGGCAACCAGCAGCACAAACACAGTTGAACTGACAAATGCTAGCCAAACACCAATGTAGCCATAAAAAAATAGAGACAACCAAACAAATAAGAGATATCCAATACAAAACAGGTTGGCCACACTAACAAGGCTAAAGCCTCAAACTATAGCTCTTAAAAGAAAAGGACGGCGGTTTAACAGGCACCCTCAATCGAACAACAGGGATATTCCTGACTCTCTTAACCTATAACAAAAACTCCAAGCAGCTAAAAGATAGCCCTGACCTTAACCCAAAATAGCCACATTCTATACTAGGCCCTTGAAAACTATCAACATCCAGCCAAACAAGAAAGCACAAAAAAAGAATTAAGAGCTGCAAAAAAAATTGGGGTTCTGAAAGACTCCCCTAACCTTTGAAATGGGTTTTGTAATGGCTCCCAAAACCACCAGGATGAAGCCCACAACCTCAAAGAATCTAATAGTCACAACTCTAACAGCAAACATCTATCCACCTCAATAGGATAGGAACCCACCTCAATAGGGGCTGAAAGGTAGGAAACCATCAACATAGAGAACAAAGCTTCAAACCATGAATCAAAGTCCAACAACCAAAAGATGGAATCAAAACGTATTGTTGGACAACTAGTTTTTGAGAAGGCTCCTAGAACCACATGATGAATAAGAGACCTAAACCAGCCCAACTAAAAGCATCTAAGCATAAACAAAATCTCCACCTCTGTAGGAGAGAAGGGATAGAAACTCAACCTCGAGGAGAGAGTAGAAATCAACCAACCAACCTCAACAAATAGGTCATCGCCATGCATCCACCAGCACCAGCCAACCTTCACCACAACACCCAACTCCACCTCAATAGGAGGGAGGTTGTCTCCAATACCATCCATCTCCACCTCTAAAGAAGGAAGGGCCACCTCAATAAGGCAAACTAGAGAAAACCCATGCTGCAGAGAGAGGGCAGGCCAAAAGATACTACAAGCAAGAAAATGGTTGGACCCAAGAAGACAACCCTATTGGCCATTTGGTGGAATTGATTATGTGTTGCATTGATGTTCTGTCATTGATGCCAACACTAGTTGTTTGGATGCTTTACCAACACCCTTTTGGTCCCGGTAGGTGAGTGGAATCTAGTTGTTTTGGATCCAGCATGATCCGGTAGGCTCTGGTATAGTTTGATAATGGAATTGGCTTATTCATGATACTCATGCTCATATTCAGTCAGTTGGTTTTGTTCTGGTGATCGGATGTTATCCTGCTTGCTTAGAAGCTTAGTTTTTTGGTTTCGGCGAGGGTTTCACCAGCAGAGCTTTTGATGAAGATCTTTGATGAATTGCATAAGTGGTGTTGGTGCAACTTCTGGTAGAGTTTCAGGATGTTGTTGGTGATCATGTTTGAGACTTGGCAGATGGAGATCATTGTTGTAGCATGTGGACCTATACTAGGTCCCGGTTGATCTAGGTTATGGAACGGCTTTAATATAATGTGTGGATTGGACCTCTTGATGTGTTTCTGGGATGTCTTATGTGTTGGATATTATTTGTTTGGTCTAAGGCTAACATGGTTTGTAATTATGGGGTTTGTATATATAGATGTAAGATCTCATTGTAGATCATCATGGTTATGTTAGAGGTCATGGTCAAGGAATGTTATGTGCGAATAATGTAATATCATTCAGGAAGAGGATTTGGTCAATCATTGGAGATCAAATTAGGTTTATGTAAGAGGATTCAGTCCTCTGGTATTGAGCTTAATCAGAACTATACTCAGGTATAGGAGATGCTATCTTTTGCAATTCAACACTTCTCCGAGTGCTAGTCTGGATTTATATGTAGTCAATGAGGCACCTTTTGTGATGAGAAGTGTGCTCTAGGTTGTTAGTCTTCTTGCAAGTGCAGACCCCTCAATTGTAATTCACATACTTACTGCAGAAGTATTATCTGACTATGGGTAGGCTTCCCACCGTAGTTTTTCCCTTTACCAGGTTTTCCATGTATAAATTTTGGTGTCATGTGAATGGTTTTTATTATGTGATTATTGTTTATGCTTAATTGGTTTAACTGCTATTCTGGTATTAATTTTTTGGGTTCTGGTATTAAAGTTTTAAATTACTAATAGTTTTGATAATTTGTGACAACTGATTCACCCCCCCCCTCCCTCTCAGTTGTCTTCCAATTATTTAAATTGTCTAACAAACCCCTCAACAAATCTTCAAATGAGCACCAAGGCACAAAAGGAATCAACAACAACCCCATATGGCCTACTAGATCAAGAAGAGAAAAGAGGGAAAAGGGCACAAGAAGTAAATAGTGCACCCCTACCCTCAAGGCCTTCAGCTAGGGTTCCAATATGAACACCACCACCATGAAAAAGAACAACACGACAACAAACAAAAAACCCCTCCCCATGGATACAAGACAATTCGAAGAGAAAGCAGAGACCAAAAACCCCAAGAAGAACCATGCAACAGAGGTTCCACCTGGGTCCCAAACCTTACCCCTGCACCAAATCAAGAAAAATAAGGGAGGCATGCAAATACCACTAGCCAAAAAAAATCCATAGGCAACAGGCCTAGGAAAGCGAACTTCATGAAGGGAATAGGGCCACTAGAGAGCCAAGCCAAAGCACCCGTCAGAAATAGAACCCCCAAGCCACGAAGCTACAAGAGGAAAAGAGCCAGATCCTTCAAGCATAATAGCAGGGCCCCACCTGCACACCCCACCAATCTCCCCATGCCTCTCATGAACTAGCATTGGCCAAGTGCATCTCCCATAGGGAAATCCAATAGTAGGGGACAAGACCACCTCGCATCGGTAGAGGGAGTCGAAACCAAGGAAGACTCCAACCTTGCACACATAGAAGAAAATGCATAGGGAGGAGACACTGGTTAAGGAGAAGACTCCCACACCCATGCCATCTGCATCTCCATCCTCATCTCCTTCTCCAAGATCTTCTATGGTAGAAACCCTAGCCCACCCTCTCTGACCCATTCTCTCGTTCCCGCTCATCCTGAAGTAAACAATCCAATTTGTTAAGAGGATGTGAATGTTACCAAAACGTTTAGTAGCATTCAATTAATGTTACCATTTCTCCTATTCTAGAAGTTATTCATCACATTTTTGCATATATTTGTCTTATGTCCAAACTTGTTGCATTTAAAACATTGACCAGTAAAAGATGGACCATTATTGATCATCCTATTTCTGCATTAACTAGCTAAATGACTAAATTTATTGCAAACAAAATAGTTACCATTGAACTTATGAACATTAGGTTGCCTTACTGGAGGCCTTCTTGAGTTGTTCTTCTGTTGTGCTTATTTGGAGCTTTCACCTTTCTCAAATCCAAGACCTTGAGTATCATTAGAATTCTTCTAACTTGGAAGCATCTCATCTAGCTTGGTTGAGCTGACCCGGAACTTATCCTTATACTCATTTGCAACATCAAGATCATATTTGAGAAGGAGGACCTACTTTCCAAGATCTTCCTCATGCTCCCTTGCATCTTATAGGTTAGCCTTCAACTGTCCATTCTCATCCTCAAGTCTGCAACATTCTTTAGATTTGTCTTTCAGGGACTGAGCAAGCTTCTCCTCATTCTTCTTCCTTTCTTCAATCTCTTTTGTCAATCTCATCACAATGGCTTCCATCTCATTCTTCTAGACTGTATTAGCTCTAGAAAGTCTATCACATTCTTCTATCTTTTCCTTCAAGGCTTCTTCATCAATGCTTTGACTTTCTTTCTTCTTAAGCTGATCAACAAGCTCCTTTCTCTTTCCCATTGACTTGTTCAACTAATCTTTCAATGTTTCAATGTATTCCTTAGCATATTTAAGATTTACTTGTTGGTATTTTGCTATGGTTTTGTCATTGATGTCAACACCAACACTTATCAACTCTGGCACTTTGGAGAATCAGCAACATTCACCGGCAAGCGACTTATGCACAGTCACTGGTATCTAGTACACCGGCAGGATTTAATGTTCACCAGCACTTGGAATGGCATGGAAAACACCTGGTTATGCTGAAAACATCGTATGGACACTTGATCTTGGAGATTTGTTCATTGGCATATTCATATTTGTATATTTGTTGTTACCGGCAAATAGGTCCAGGTTATATATCGGCAAGTTTATCTTTTCAGATGAGCACGACACACTATGGAGATGTCTTATTATTGTTGTAAATGCATCAAGCCGATATGTTGAATTGGTTATTGCATCAGGCATTGTTTTATTTTTAAATTGATACTATTGTAATATCTTTTAGAGCCAACCTACTAAAATTGGTCTTAGGTTATGATATAAATGTAAGATCTTATTTGTAAGATCAGTGTGGAATGCGAAAAAGAATTGTGTGAAGGTATATGCAAGAATAAGCAGAGCTATACATGCAAACATCATTTGAAGGTTGAAGGAGGGTTTTTGTGAAGACAATCAGAACTACACCGGTACTAAATCCAACATAAAAAGATGCTAATTTGAGCAGTACATCCTTATTGGATTTAACCATCCAATTGTAGTCAATGTGACTCCTATTTGTGTTTGAGCAGTGAGCTCTAGGCGCTTGGCCTTTTTGCATGTGCAGACCCCATTTGTATACACATACTATCTGCAGTAGTATCATCTGATTGTGGGTAAGGTTTCCCGTCATGGTTTTTCCCCTTACAAGGTTCAAACATACAAATATTGGTGTTATGTGTTGTGGATGTTATTGTCTTTCTATTTCATGCATTAATCTTTACCGGTACTATAATTAACTGATAAAACTATCTACCGGCATAAAAGACTGGTTTACCAGTATTAAGCATTAAAGTTAGTTAAGTTGTTTTGGTTTGAATTTATTTGACAACTGATTCACCCCCCCTCTCAGTTGTCTCCGGGACCTAACAATTGGTATCAGAGCTTAGTCCTCTTTTTGCAGAAGTTTAATAGCTTAAGGAGATCCAATTGTTGTGACTCATTAAAATTGAGTCAAGTTTAGAGGCCCATTTCAAAATTTTGCTCTACATGTCAGAAAAGTACCTAAATGAGTCAGTTTGAATGGCCTAGTTAGAGAGGGTAAAGTGGAGCCAGTTGATTTGCAAAGGGTAAGGCTCAAAATACATGTCCTACACCTTTCATTTGGCCTCTGCAATGATGTGCAACTTTCAGAATTCAGTTTGGAGAAGTTTACCAGGTACCCATTTCGAGGGGTGAGCTAAAAGTGCATTTTAGGCACAAATGCGGATTTTATTGAGTAGCCTACTTTGAGTGTTATAACTTTTGCCCTGTTGATTGTCATGAAGAAATTAAAAATGGATTCAATTTTATGCATAAATGTGAGTCATATTGAAAAGTTTCAAGTCTTAATGAATCTATTTGCTCAGTTTTTGAAGATCAATCCATTTGCAGTTTGTGTGTTTTGGCAAGTCCCTGTTTCGATAGCTAGTCGGAGCCCTGTTTTGCACAAGTATAAAAGTTGCCTCAGTAAGCGTCATGTTAGAATGTTTGTTTCAGGTTAATTCTGGTATAAATGGCAAGCTATGTTTCCAGTTTTAGGCTTCTACCATTTTGTTTAGTCGGTTTGCAAAAGGGTTCTTTGAACTATCATTTTCAGTCTTCTGTACTTTCAGTGTTATATTAGTTAATGTAGCCATTTTCATGAGCGCACCATTTGCATCCAGTCAGAATTTTGGTCGAACTGAGAATCCAGAGTTTTAATATGTACTTCAAGGTACCTATGTTTCAAATTTGAGGGTCTATGAAGGTCATTTGATATTTTTGAGAAAGGCATCATGTGTTGCCAGGACATTGACTTCATCAAGTCCGCAGTGTCGACAAAGCCAGTTGGCCATTTTTGCCGATTAATATCTTTTCACTTGGGACTCATCTTGAGAAATCACTTGGAAATGTTCATGCTTGTATATCAGAGTACATGCCTGTCAGATGGCGAGCTCCAGAAAGGTGTTTTGACAGGATTGAAAAATACGTCTTCGCGATTAAATGCGAAAATGTGGCGTAATTTCTTGAAGGTTGCAAAATTCAGTTTGATGATCCGAAAATGATGCCGATCATTTCCATAAGTATGGGTAAGGTTCCTAAAGCATTTCAGAAGTCAGTTGCATGAAAACAAAAACAAAATTAGTCGGACCCACTTTGGGGCCCGACCTGGCTCAAGCCCGTGCATTAATTTTTTATGGCGAAAATGCTCTTAGTGCATGACTTCATGATGCATAAAGATATGGGATTGCATAGAAATGTTATCATAAATTCTTGTTTAGTGTTCTAGGCCTGGTATGGAAGAGATCGACATGGTCAACAAGACAATGGTAAATGCAAACTGTGGGTGTCCCCCCAAATCCAACGCAGCAGTCCAATGGAGAAGATTTTTAAAACCTTCAGCAAGTGCATTGGTAACATAAGGTTAGGCGTTGGAGTTTAAAGAGTGAGGAAAATTAGCAAAGCAAGTAAATTCTAGTTAACCTCCTCCCTCACATGGTCTCCTTCTGGTATCAGCTACAGCAAATCAAAGAAGACACTGTTGAAATTCTCCAGCGATGCAATCAGCAGGATGCACATTGATGGTGAAAGACTAAAATTGGAGTTTTAAAAGGGCAGCGATTTCAATTGACTTATGATGAAAGAATGACCATTGGTTATTATGGTGGAGGAATCCAGCATAGCTCCCTTTCCTCCCTCACATGGTGATGGAAGGAGATATTCAGCAAATGAAAATTGCAGAGAAATCAAATGCAATCAACACCCTCCCCTCCCATTCTCTCATTGTTGTGCATTGATGGTACAAGACACTGGTGAAATCTTCCAAACAATGAACAAAAGCAAATGTGTGGATGGTGGAGGAGGCATTTAAAACGTCTTTAAACAAATGTTTTTGCTGGCAGCAACATCCTCCATTACGTGCTCTCCCTCTGGTTACAGCAGCAACAATGGTTGAAACCATCAAGTAAATGGCAACTGCTGCAGTCTCTTTTTCCTCATGTGATTGTTTGAAGGCCATGTTAAAACACAAGCAAATGCAATTAGCTGGTATAAAGCCATAACCCTCCCCTATGTGCAGTTCACGTGGTATGCAAAGGACCTCCAATGGCACATGGAGATTGGAGGAGGAGCATGGTAGATCACGTGGTGATGGAGGGGTTACAGTCAAATAGAAGCAAATGGGTGTTTCCCCCAAATTCAACGATGGCCAGCATCCTCTTTCCTGCGTGACATATAAAAGGGCATTAAAATTAAAAGAAACCAATATGATATCGATTAAAGTTGATCCAAATTCTTGTGGCTTTCATCAATCTCAATGGGCAAGTGGAAGGCGTTATAAACTTCATGCAAATGTCTAAGATGCACCATTAAAAGTCTTAGACAAAGCTCCAACATGCAGTCCCAGGCAAAATGAATTATCCCACATTCGCTCGGAAGTGGGGTATTTTGATATTTATATGCAAGAACACACTAATGTAATATGTCAAAGCCATCAAGGCTTTTGACGGACAGTGTTGTTGGGTGCCAAAGGCAGACCTCATGCGTGTGGGTGCGGATCCCAATGCGACCAAGGTGGTGGTTGAGCGGTGACCAGGTGGACCCCATGTAGGCACGCTTCCTGAGGCAAATAGGCAAATTTTGTAGAGAAGGGTCGGCTTAACCAGTGAGCAGGTCTGAGATGATCTGACGAAGCGTGTTGATTCACAGGCTGAAGATGCACGCAAGTTAAGCCCTACAAAATGGCAAAATGGTTTGGCGAAAATGCAGTAGTGGTAAAGATCGAGCAAATTCGAGTTGATCTGATGGTTTGTGCGATTTCAGAGCTTGAAGATGCTCACCTGTTAGAGGCCACAAAATGGTGAAATGCGAAACGTGAAATGGTGGAGTCTAGGTGGCGATGACGTGACAGGTCCAGTCAAATGTTCGGCAGGCAGGTCCCATCCCGATGGTGATGATGTGGTGCAGAGGTGGTGCTTATGTGGTGATGATGTGGCGCTGAGGTGGTGTACATGTGGCGGCCAAGTGGTAGTGACAAAGCGGATGACATGGCGGTGATGAGGTGTCATCCTAGGTGGCATCTAGTCAACCCCATCAGCCAATCAGGTCCCACGATGTGGCAAGGCATCAGAGCACAAAAGGAAGGCAAAAATCAAAATTAAAATCAGTTAAATATATAGTTCTGACTATAGAGAAAATTCAAAAATTTAAATGATTGTGCACATTGGAAGGATTAATTCGCCCAGGGCTATATTTTTGGCCAAAATATGAAGTATTATATGTTTCCGGAAAGCTCTCAGTGTGAAGAATCCAAATATGTAGTCAATTTTAACAAAGATCAGATGTTTTGGGAGAAGTTTTGACGGGGATGAAATTCAGTTAGAGAGGAGACACTTGGCAATTTCAATTGTAGATCTGATCTTTCCCTCCTCTTCTTATTCTTAATTCTTCTCATTTTGTAAGGGTTCCAGAAATTTGGAGAATGGCTCTAGTTTTCATGGCTTCCAATTTTGAATATTCTTGAAGATTGTACAGGGCAGAGCTTTCCTTTTAGTAATGGAGTTCAATTCTTTGTTATAGGTGTTCTTAGTTGCAGGTTCTTGTGTATGTAAGGCATGCACAAATTCGTACAGAATTTGTCCCTGAAATGTAATCTCATTTTATTCAAATCTAATTCTTAAGGAGGATCGAGTTGGTCATGAGTAGTTGTGTCTGTGAGTGTAGTGTTGGTTTATGGGTAATCTTCAAGGAAGATTTTAAACTCTATGAGCAAACATTAATAAAACAAGGTTTATGTTTCTAGATCTGATATTTTCTGTGAATGAGCTGAGTAATGTATTTATGCAAGGCATTAAATGCAGGATCTATAGTAAGTTCTCATCTATAGTTTGATTTGTGAGTCTGTACTCCTTGGATAAGGCATTGATCTTGCAATTAAGGGGGTTCTCAAACCAATTTAAAATTCAATCAGAATATCTTTAGTCTATGTTATGTTTTAAAATGTTTCATCTATCTCATGCTCAAGCATAGTTGAGTTTTATGTGTTGATCTAGCCCATCTGCAATAAACTACTTGTTTTAGAGCCCTGGTGAGATCTATCTATTTATGTTGATGTTGTCATAGGTGTGTAATAGGTTTAATTCTAAGCATCAAAGGTATACCCGCCTAGGTTTTGCAAAGCCTGAAGAGTAGAAGGATTCATATCCTTGTCATGTTGTCCAAGCCCTGAGGTTCTTCATAGATTGAATTGGCTACTTCATAGATCAATTGTAGGTGTTCTTAGGTTATCACTTTTGGTGAACAACAAAAATGGCGACTCTGCTGGGGAATCAAATGGATTCAAATGCTTGATTGATATGGTTAGAAGTGGAATGTATTCTTCGTCCTATCAATTTCATATCCAGTTAGTCAGTCCATTGTATATGCACAGAGTTGAAAGTGATTTTATGGTGAAGAAAATACTCCTTGTTCTAGATCTACAGAATGATATGCGTTTCATGTCATATTTTATGAAGGAGTAACAGTGAATTTATATTGTTGAGACTTGTAAGAAGTTCTTGCAGCTGTGTGTGAATTTTTCCCAATTCCTTATTTGGGTGGTGACTCTGTGGTTCATACCAGTATTAAACAGCCTAGAAGAGTGTTTATTGCAGTGAGATCGAAGGAGTAAAGAGAATTAAATTTATGATTGAATGGTTCTGTTGTTCAAAATATCCTTTGTGCAAGAGGTGGCGACTCTAATGTAAAAGACCATGCTAAAAGTGAAGTAAATCTCCAGATCTACAAGTCTTACAGCTGCAAATCTCCAGGTATTTTCAGAGGTTTTAAATGTAGGACATCTCTTCTGAAAGTTTGAATGTGTAATGTTGTTTTCCCATTTAGTGAACAGCACTAGTCTAGAGGGAAAGAAGAATCGCAAAATAAATTTGCATAGCTATTCTGATAAAATATTCAGTGTTTATGATTTTCCATAGTATGCAAATTTAGGAAAAACTTTGTGTCAACCAATGTTATGAATAGTTTCAGAATAAGGATATGTGCTTGAAGTTTTTACCAAGATTGTATAATCATTTGTGGAAATAAGGAAGAAATGAGTTGTGAAGTTTTTCAACCCCAATCTTATCCACATATGACCATGCCTAGTAAACCAGAACAACCATGTAATAGGAAGAGTTTCAGTATGAAGTATTATGCTGCTCTAAACTTTGAAGGTATTCCGAGTTACCCAAATCCCATACCCATAGAAATCATAAAGTATTTGCCCATATTCAATGGGAAGAAATCAGAATCAGCATGTCAACACATGAAAAGAGTTTCAGATATGATAGGAGAGTTTGAAATTTGTCAAGAAGATGTGTGCATAAAGTCGTTTGTCCAGTCACTGAAAGAGGATGCAAGGGATTGGCTCTCTTTTTTGCCAGTGAATTCTATTGCCTCATGGGAAGAATTGATTTCAGATTTCATGGATCAACTTGATGAAAAAATGAGTGATTATGATATGATGAAAGAGTTCACTTATATACAAATCAGGGAAGATGAATTGGTACCAACATTTAATATCAAATTTTCACAAACATTGTCTAAAATTTCCATAAAGTATAAGTTTGATGATAAAGTATGTATGGATATCTATATGAGTGCTTTTGGTAAGAAGATGGGTTTCCTATTGAGAAACAAAGAACCTAAGACTTTGTATGAAGCTTTTAACATAGCTAGAGACATCGAAAGTAATTTGAAATTTGGGATAGCCAAGAGATTTGTGTCTGCTGTGGTTTCTTGTCAAAGCACCTTCAATGGTGAAATACCATGTGAAGTTGAGCAAGTCATTCTGTGTCTAGGTGCATCAAGCTTTGCAGTTCCAAATGGTTTTGTTGATGCATATGTTTCAGATTTAAATGAGAGTCAAGAACCTCTGTTGTTAATGTCGGTTGCCTCTCACGGTAATGATGGAATGATTAGTGTGCAATGTTGTGATAATGCCAATACGGAGATTGATATATACAAGGGACTTGTACCATTTGATTTGTATGCCAGTTATGCTGACTATGTGACTGCAAATTATGAAGTTAATCATGCATCTCTCAAGGATAGTGAAATTGAAAACAATGATGGTAATGACCATCGCTCTTTAAATGTTGCTAATGTATTTGATGTTCAAATACCAAATACTGAAGGATCACCAAATGTTGTTGATTATGTAACTGAAGATGTGCAATATGATGAAAATCAGATTTTGGTTAAGTCTGATAAATCTGAAAATGAAAATGTGAATGATGCTGATGATGTGTTCAGTGCAAGTATACCCAGTGATGAATGTGTTTCAGAATGGAGTGGTGTTGTTGATTATGAGGATATTGAGTTCTATTCCCAGCACCTTGAAGGTATACAAATGAACAATGAAGATCAATTTCAGAATGAGAATGATCTTGGCACAAGTGTTTTACTTTCTTATGATCAGCAAATGAATGCCAGTCATGCAACTAAAAGAGGTTATGAGAATTCTTATTATTCATCTTGTGAAGATGATATGGGAGGAAACCAAGTTATGTACCTCAGCTATGAATCTGAAAATGAAGGCCTTTGTGAAGATAAAAACATGTGTGAAAGTGTTGATAATGTTTTATTTTCAGATTGAAATGAACCCATATTTGAATGCTTTCAAAATTTGAAGTATCATGAAGAGGATGTGAATGTTGATAATATGCTTGAACCGGATTTGGAGTTCTTTGCTTTTGATACAAATATCCATGGTGTTGATTTCATTGATGAAACAGATGAAGCTACCCCTTGTCTTGAACAAGTTTGTAATGCTGATATAATTCTGAGCAGCAGTAGCATGTAAAAAATTACTTCATGATGAAGATAAGAGGCATGGGTTGTGTGATGATTATTTTAGACCACAAATGGAAGTGTTTCAGGTGGATGTAAGCTTGAAAGAGAAAGACTTAGCTGAGGATTTGCTTCAACCAGAGGTATGCATTCTTTTCCATGAATGGGATCTTGAGAATGCAGAAGTTTTGAGTTTGATAAACAAGGAGAGTATAGAGTGTGATCAACATAGTGAAGTGTCACATCTGGGTTGTAACATTTATGTTCCTTATTTGCGTCAGTTGATTAGTAATGCCCCTCATTCTATGAATTTAAATGATAACAAGGTGAGTGTTGATAGGAATTGCAATGTTGAAAATGAATGTTTTACTTTTGAAGTTCAGCATGATGATGTCCTTGAAAATGATAGAGTTGAGTGGGATAGTGAAAGGTATGGCAACTTGTGGGAAGGCCTCTATTGTGATTTGTCTCATGATTTTACTTGTGTTGAAATAGCGTGTGATTACAAAGTTTAGAATCAGACAAAAGGTAACCACACCAATTGTTACAGTGATGAGACAAAAGAGGTGGATTTTAAAAGTTATGCTCAGTTGTTATTGAAAAGTGCCTTTGTTTGGATCATGGTATCAAGTGATGAGAATCAGATTTTTGACAAAGGTAAATACTGAAGATTGTTTGAGTAGTTTGTAATCAGTTGTCAGCATGTTTGTATATATTTTGTATAGTTGCTTTGCTTCAGTTGTGTGGTTTTCAATAAAGTGCCCTGCTGTTTGGGTAGAATAAGGAAGCCCTGTTTTTTTTGAAGTGAGATGAGAAGTGAAGAATGATCCGTTTTTGGGTGGTCTGCTTAACCATAGATATCTGGATTCTTGTGTTGATATTGCAATCAACCATCCCCAGTCAGAGCCACTGTTGGGACTCATTAAAATTGAGTCAAGTTTAGAGGCCCATTTCAAAATTTTGCTCTGCATGTCAGAAAAGTACCTAAATGAGTCAGTTTGAATGGCCTAATTAGAGAGGGTAAAGTGGAGCCAGTTGATTTGCAAAGGGTAAGGCTCGAAAGACATTTCCTACACCTTTCATTTGGCCTATGCAATGATGTGCAACTTTCAGAATTCAGTTTGGAGAAGTTTACCAGGTACCCATTTCGAGGGGTGAGCTAAAAGTGCATTTTAGGCACAAATTTGGATTTTATTAAGTAGCCTACTTTGAGTGTTTATAACATTTTCCCTTTTGATTTTCATGAAGAAATTCAAAATGGATTCAATTGTATGCATAAATTTAAGTCATCCTAAAAATTTTCAAGTCTTAATGAATCCATTTGCTCAGTTTTTGAAGATCAATCCATTTGCAGTTTGTGTGTTTTGGTAAGTCCCTGTTTCGACAGCTAGTCGGAGCCCTATTTTGCACAAGTATAAAAGTTGCCTCAGTAAGCGTCATGTTAGAATGTTTGTTCTGGGTTAATGCTGGTATAAATGATGAGCTATTTTTCTATTTTCAGGCTCCTACCATTCTGTTTAGTCGGTTTGCAAAAGGGTTCTTTGAACTATCATTTTCAGTCTTCCATACTTTCAGTGTTATATCAGTTAATGTAGCCATTTTCATGAGCGCACCATTTGCATCCAGTTAGACTTTTGGTCAAACTAAGAATCCAAAGTTTTAATATGTACTTCAAGGTACCTGTGTTTCAAATTTGAGGGTCTACGAAGGTCGTTTGATATTTTTGAGAAAGGCATCATGTGTTGCCAGGGCATTGACTTCATCAGGTCCGCAGTGTCGACAAAGCCAGTTGGCCATTTTTGCTGATTAATATCTTTTCACTCGGGACTTGTCTTGAGAAACCGCTTGGCAATGTTCATGCTTGTATATCAGAGTACACGCCTATCAGATGGCGAGCTCCAGAAAGGTGTTTTGACAGGCTTGAAAAATACGTCTTCGCAATTAAATGCGAAAATGTGGCGTAATTGCTTGAAGGTTGCAAAATTCAGTCTGATGATCCGAAAATGATGTCGATTGTTTCCAGAGGTATGGGTAAGGTTCTTGAAGCATTTCAGAGGTTAGTTGCATGAAAACGAAAAAAAATTTAGTCAAACCCACTTTGGGGCCCGACCTGGCTCACGCCCGTGCATTAATTTTTTATGGCGAAAATGCTCTTAGTGCATGACTTCATGATGCATAAAGATATGGGATTGCATAACAATGTTATTATAAATTCTTGTTGAGTGTTCTAGGCCTGGGATGGAAGAGATCGACATGGTCAATAAGACAATGGCAAATGCAAACTTTGGGTGTCCCCCCAAATCCAACGCAGCAGTCCAATGGAGAAGATTGTTAAAACCTTCAGCAAGTGCATTGGTAACATAAGGTTAGGCGTTGGAGTTTAAAGAGTGAGGAAAATTAGCAAAGCAAGTAAATTCCAGGTAATCTCCTCCCTCACGTGGTCTCCTTCTAGTATCAACTACAACAAATCAAAGAAGACACTGTTGAAATTCTCCAGCGATGCAATCAGCAGGATGCACATTGATGGTGAAAGACTGAAATTGGAGTTTTAAAAGGGCAGAAATTTCAATTGACTTATGATGAAAGCATGACCATTGGTTATTATGGTGGAGGAGTCTAGCATAGCTCCCTTTCCTCCCTCACGTGGTGATGGAAGGAGATATTCAGCAAATGAAAATTGCAGAGAAATCAAATGCAATCAACACCCTCCCCTCCCATTCTCTCCTTGTTGTGCATTGATGGTACAAGACACTGGTGAAATCTTCCAAACAATGAACAAAAGAAAATGCGTGGATGGTGGAGGAGGCATTTAAAAGGTCTTTAAACAAATGTTTTTGCTGGCAGCAACATCCTCCATTACGTGCTCTCCCTCTAGTTACAGCAGCAACAATGGTTGAAACCATCAAGTAAATGGCAACTGTTGTAGTCTCTTATTCCTCATGTGGTTGTTTGAAGGCCACGTTAAAACACAAGCAAATGCAATTGGCTGGTATAAAGCCATAACCCTCCCCTATGTGCAGTTCACATGGTATGCAAAAGACCTCCAATGGCACGTGGAGATTGGAGGAGGAGCATGGCAGATCACGTGGTGATGGAGGGGTTGCAGTCAAATAGAAGCAAATGGGTGTTTCCCCCAAATTCAACAATGACCAGCATCCTCTTTCCTGTGTGACATATAAAAGGGCATTAAAATTAAAAGAAACCAATATGATATCGATTAAAGTTGATCCAAATTCTTGTGGCTTTTATAAATCTCATCGGCAGGTGGAAGGCGTTATAAACTTCATGCAAATGTCTAAGATGCAACATTAAAAGTCTCAAACAAAGCTCCAACATGCAATCCCAGGCAAAATGAATTATCCCACATTCGCTGGGAAGTGGGATGTTTTGATATTTATATGCAAGAACACACTAATGTAATATGTCAAAGCCATCAAGGCTTTTGACGGACGGTGCTGTTGGGCACCCAAGGCAGACCCCATGTGCGTGGGTGTGGATCCTAATGCGACCAAGGTGGTAGTTGAGCGGTGACCAAGTGGACCCCACATAGGCACGCTTCTTGAGGCAAACAAGTGAATTTTGTAGAGAAGGGTCGGCTTAATCAGTGAGCAGGTCCGAGATGATCTAACGAAGCACGTTGATTCGTAGGCTGAAGATGCATGCGAGTTAAGCCCTGCGAAATGGCAAAATAGTTTGGCGAAAATGCAGTAGTGGTAAAGATTGAGCAAGTTCGGGTTGATCCGACGGTCTACGCGATTTCGGAGCCCAAAGATGCTCACCCATTAGAGGCCGCGAAATGTGAAACACGAAATGGCAAAGTCCTGGTGGTGATGACATGGCAGGTCCAGTCAGATGTCTAGCAGGTAGGTCCCATCCTAGTGGTGATGATGTGGCGCAGAGGTGGCACCTATGTGGTGATGATGTGGTGCTAAGGTGGTGTACACATGGTGGCCAAGTGGTAGTGACAAAGCGGATGACATGGCGGTGATGAGGTGTCATCCTAGGTGCCATCCAGTCAACACCATCAGCCAATTAGGTCCCGCCACGTGGCAAGGCATCAGAGCACAAAAGGAAGGCAAAAATCAAAATTAAAATCAGTTAAATATATAGTTCTAACTATAGAGAAAATTGAAAAATTTAAATGATTGTGCACATTGGAAGGATTAATTCGCCCAGGGCTGTATTTTTGGCCAAAATATGAAGTATTATATGTTTCCGAAAAGCTCTCAGCGTGAAGAATCCAATTATGTAGTCAATTTTGACAAAGATCAGATATTTTGGGAGCAGTTTTGATGGGAATTAAATTTAGTTAGAGAGGAGACACTTGACAATTTCAATTGCAAATCTGATCTTTCCCTCCTCTTCTTATTCTCAATTCTTCTCATTTTCTAAGGGTTACATAAATTTGGAGAATGGCTCTAGTTTTCATGGCTTCCAATTTTGAGTATTCTTGAAGATTGTACAGGGTAGGACTTTCCTTTCAGTAATGGAGTTCAATTCTTTGCTATAGGTGTTCTTAGTTGCAGATTCTTGTGTATGTAAGGCATGCACAAATTCGTACAGAATTTGTCTCTGAAATGTAATCTCATTTTATTCAAATCTAATTCTTAAGGAGGATCAAGTTGGTCATAAGCAGCTGTGTCTGTGAGTGTAGCATTGGTTTGTGGGTAATCTTCAAGGAAGATTTTAAACTCTGTGAGTAAACATTAATAAAACAAGGTTTATGTTTTTGGATCTGATATTTTCTGTGAATGAGTTGAGTAATGTATTTATGCAAGGCATTAAATGCAGGAATACTTAAGAATTAAGATGGATCTGTAGTAAGTTATCATCTATAGTTTGATTTGTGACTCTGTACTCCTTGGATAAGGCACTGATCTTGTAATTAAGGGGGTTCTCAAACCAATTTAAAATCCAATCAGAATATCTTTAGTTTATGTTATGTTTTAAAATGTTTCATCTATCTCATGCTCAAGCATAGTTGAGTTTTATGTGTAGATCTAGCCCATCTGCAATAAACTACTTGTTTTAGAGCCCTAGTGAGATCTATCTGTTTATGTTGATGTTGTCATAGGTGTGTAATAGGTTTAATTCTAAGCATCAAAGGTATACCCGCCTAGGTTTTGCAGAGCTTGAAGAGTAGAAGGATTTATATCCTTGTCATGTTGTCCAAGCCCGTAGGTTCTTCATAGATTGAATTGGCTACTTCATTGATCAATTGCAGGTGTTCTTGGGTTATCACTTTTGGTGAACAACACCAATGTCTACTAACTATTTTAGGAAGGATAGTCCTAAACTTGATGGAACCAACTATGAAATATGGAAGATCAAAATGGAGACACGTCTGAATTGCATTAGAAAGGACATCTAGGATGTTACAAAGAATGGCTATACAACTCCTACAACCAGTCAGCCTAATCCACCAAACTTGGCTAAAGAGAAGCACTTTTGAGTGCATTAATAGATCAGCAAATCATGGTATTATCAGATAGATCAACTGCTAAAGCTATTTGGGATCATCTAGAAAAATTGAATGAAGGAGATTCCACAGTCAAAATTGCAAAACTTGAAAGCTTCCAGGTCAGGTATGAAAATTTGAAAATGGAAGAAGATGAAAGGATTTCTGCTTTTATGGAAAGAGTTAATGAAATTGTTTTGGGTATTAAATGTTGTGGAGGAACCTTAAGTGAAGATGAAATTGTTTCAAAAGTTTTAAGAGGATTGCTTTCGGCATATAAAATGAAGGTTACTGCTATAAATGAGTTAAGAATAATGCCTAATACATCAGTAACTAAGGATACATTAATTGGAAAACTTTCAGCTTTTGAAATTGAGGAATTTGGTCCTGTTGCTTCTATAAAGATAGATTTAGCTTTTAAGGCATCAAAATCATCTGCACCATCATTTGACAAGTCTGATTGGAAAGCCTTTTATGCAAGAGAACTTGAGGAAAGCATGAGAGAAAATTAAGAACTTGAAGCACTATTTGCAAGGAAAATGCCTAAAGGTCCAGTTGGAAGTAAGTATGAAGGTAAAGCACCCTTTAAATGCTTTAACTATATTAAGATTAGTCATATGGCTTCTAGATGCCCTGATAGACATGCTAGAATAAGAGAAGAAGCTAGGAGAACATACAAGCCTAACCCTGAATATTAGAGATATAGATTTAAGAAGAATAAAGATAACTCTTGTTATCTTGCTGATGAAGGAGTGACTGATGATTTTGATGAAGATTTGGGAGATACTGGATGGGTTTTTGTTGCTATAAAAGAAGATCAACCAACACCTACTATTCAACCAGTAGAATAGGTCTTGGCAGCTAAAATTGAAGTTAAGGATGAATGGATCATTGATTCAGGATGCTCACATCATATGACTGGTGATAAAAGCAAATTCTTGAACTTTCAGGAATATAATGGAGGCTTAGTGAGATTTGGAGATGATAAAGCTTGTTTGATCAAAGGTAAAGGTACAATATCTCTTGATGGTAAGCATAATACTAACAATGTTTACTATGTGGAAGGTTTAAAGCATAATCTTTTGAGTGTTGGTCAATTAGTTGAGAAAGGATTTCAGTTACAATTCAAGAATGGAAAATGCAAAATCATGAATAGAACTAGTTTGGAAATTGCAACCGGTAATCAAACTAGAGGTAATATCTTTCATTTGAATAACAGTGAAAAGACATGCTTGATTGCACATATTGATGAAAGTTGGCTATGGAATAACAAACTCTGTCATGTAAATTTTGATTGCATGGTAAAAATTAGTACTCCAAAGGCATTTAGAGATTTACCTAAGATTGTCAAACCTCACAATATAATATGTAAGGAATGTCAATTTGGAAAACAAGTTACAGCTACTTTTAAAAGTATTCTAGAAAAATCAAATAATGCTCTTGACTTAATTCATATTGATTTATGTGGTCCAGCTAGAACTAAAAGTTTGCAAGGTGATAGATATTTCATGCTACTCATTGATGACTACTCTAGAATGTGTTGGGTTACTTTTCTCAGAGAAAAATCAGAAGCACTTGGAAAGTTCAAACTGTTCAAAGTAATGGTAGAGAATGAAACTGGTAAGAAAATCAAATGTCTGATATCAGATCAAGGAGGAGAATTTGCATCTAAGGAATTTAATGCATTTTGTGAAGTGAATGGAATCAGAAGACAGCTATCAGCACCCCGGACACCACAGTAGAATGGAGTTGTAGAGAGGAAAAACAAAACTATTTTGGATGCAGCCAAAAGTATGCTATCAGAAGAAAATCTACCACATGTGTATTAGAGAGAGGCAGTAAGCACATCGGTCTATACTTTCAACAAAGTTCACATCAAAGGAGAAACCGGTAAGACCCCTCATGAACTATGGTTTGGTATTACTCCTACTCTTAAATATTTCAAAATATTTGGAAGCAAATGCTATATTAGAAGAGATGAGTATATTGGCAAATTTGATCCTAGAATTGATGAAAGAATATTTCTTGGTTACTCATCTAAGAGCAAGGCATATAGATGTTTTAACAAGAGATTGTAGAAAATTGTTGAGAGTACAAATGTGAAGATTGATGAAGAATTCAGAGGAACTTCAAGGTATATAGACTCTGAACTGGCAACAAAAATTCTAACAAATGAATCTACATTAAACCCACCAATACAAAATGAAGATCCAGTTACACCGGTATCACCTAAAAATTCCACAGTAACTAAGGACTAGCAGCAAACGAAGACACCCCGGTATGTAAGACTGAATCTCTTTGAAGATAAGATAATTGGGAACAAGTATAAAGTTGTTATGACAAGAAGAAGACTGGAAAATGAAGAGGTATGTCTTATTTCTCAAATTGAACCATCATCAATTAATGAGGCATGTGAAGATAAACACTAGATTAAAGCTATGGAAGAGGAACTAGAACAAATTGAGAAAAATAACACTTGGATATTAGTTCCCCGGTGAAAAGACAAAAATGTGATTGGAACCAAATGGGTATTCCAAAACAAACTTAATGAAGATGGTAAGGTAATCAAAAATAAAGCAAGACTAGTGTGTAAGGGATAGTCTCAGAAAGAAGGAATTGATTATAATGAAACCTTTGCACGAGTAGCTAGAATTGAGGCAGTCAGATTATTCTTGGCTTTTGCAGCACACAAGAACTACAAAGTATATCAAATGGATATTAAATGTGCATTTCTGAATGGAGATCTTGAAGAAGAAGTTTACATTGAACAACCTGATGGATTTTCTTTGACAGATAACAAAGATATGGTTTGCAGGTTAAGGAAAGCTTTGTATGGGTTGAAACAAGCTCCAAGAGTTTGGTATGCAAGATTGGATAACTATCTTTTGAAGATTGGATTTTCAAAAGGTAATGTCGATAGAAACTTATATTACAAAGTGACTAATGATGACATCTTGGTTATAGAAGTTTTTGTTGATGATATAATCTTTGGAGGAGAAGATGGATTATGCAAAGACTTTTCTATTGAAATGCAGCAAGAATTTGAAATGTCTATGATTGGAGAAATAAAATTATTTTTAGGATTGCAAATTTCATAGACTGATAAAGGTATATTCTTGAGTCAATCCAAGTACTTGAAGGAGTTATTAAAGAAATTTTGGATGGAGAACTCTAAACTGGTAAGCATACCTATGACTACAAATGACAAATTATCATTAAGGGATGAATCTACTCCTATTAATCTGACTAGGTACAAATCTATGATAGGAGGTTTACTGTATTTGACAAAAACAAGGCTTGATCATGAATGCAGTATGTATTGTTTCAAGATTTCAGAGTAATCCTAGAGAAAATCATGAATCAGTAGTAAAAAGGATTTTCCGGTACTTACAAGGCACTACAAATCTTGGACTATGGTATCCTAGAGATGAAAACTTTGAATTATGTGCATACATAGATGCAAATTGGGCAGGAGATGTGGATGATAGAAAAAGCACCACCGGCGGAGCATTTTTTCTTGGAAGCAGATTAATTTCTTGGTTGAGTAAGACACAAAGTTGATCAACAGCAGAATCAAAATAAGTTGCAGCAGCAACTAACTATACACAGGTACTATGGCTTAAGAAAATGTTGAAGGATATAAAGGTAAAATGCAAGGAACCCATAACTATCTATTGTGACAACACTACAGCAATCAATATATCTAAGAATCTGATATTACATTCTAAAACTAAACATGTTTCTATCAAACTGAATTTTCTAAGGGAAAATGTTGAAGCAAAAGAAATTAAACTGGTTTATGTGAATACTAAAGAACAGATCGCAGATATTTTCACTAAACCTCTACCTAAGGAGACTTTTGAATATCTCAGAGAACAACTTGGGTTCATACCCCCACCGGTAGAGACTTAGACAGTTGATGATAGTCATCAACCGACAGAATTAACAGAGAAATCTTTTATTCCAGCTTTGATGAGAAAGCTACTTCTCAGGGGGAGTAGTTGGTATACTGAATTGGTTGGTATTTTGTATTTACATCTGGTTTTGTATTGACTTTGGCATTTGATGTCAAAGGGGGAGAGATTGGTATGTAAAAGCACAAGAAAAACACATGTCACTCCCAGGGGGAGAGATTGTTACTTTGGGGAGATTGTGAGATTGTTGGTTTTTGGTATTTGGCATTTCTATTTTGGCACTTTGATTGTTTTTCCATCTTGTGTTGCCATCAATTCCAAAGGGGGAGATTGTTGGTATTTTGGTATGGTTTTATCATTGATGTCAACACCTACTAACACTTATCAACTCTGGCACTTTGGAGAATCAACAACATTCACCGGCAAGTAAGTGACTTATGCATAGTCACTGGTATCTGGTACACCAGCAGGATATAATGTTCACCGACACTTGGAATGGCATGGAAAACACCTGGTTATGTCGAAAACATTATTTGGACACTTTGTCTTGGAGATTTGTTCATTGGCATATTCGTATTTGCATATTTGTTGTTATCGGCAAATAGGTCCAAGTTATATATCGGCAAGTTTATCTTTTCAGATGAGCACGACACACTATGGAGATGTCTTATTATTGTTGTAAATGCATCAAGCCAACATGTTGAATCGATTATTGCATCAGGCATTGTTTTATTTTTAAATTGATTCTATTGTAATATCTTTTAGAGCCAACCTACTAAAATTGGTCTTAGGTTATGATATAAATGTAAGATCTTATTTGTAAGATCAGTGTGGAATGCGAAAAAGAATTGTGTGAAGGTATATGCAAGAATAAGCAGATCTATACATGCAAACATCATTTGAAGGTTGAAGGAGGGTTTTTGTGAAGACAATCAGAACTACACCGGTACTGAATCCAGCATAAAAAGATGCTAATTTGAGCAGTACATCTTTATTGGATTTAACCATCCAATCGTAGTCAGTGTGACTCCTATTTGTGTTTGAGCAGTGAACTCTAGGCGCTTGGCCTTTCTGCATGTGCAAACCCCATTTGTATACACATACTATTTCCAGTAGTATCATCTGATTGTGGGTAAGGTTTCCCACCGTGGTTTTTCCCCTTATAGGGTTTCCACGTACAAATATTGGTGTTATGTGCTATGGATGTTATTGTCTTTTTATTTCATGCATTAATCTTTATCAGTACTATAATTAACTGATAAAACTGTCTACCGGCATAAAAGACTGGTTTACCGGTATTAAGCATTGAAGTTGGAGTTGTTTTGGTTTGAATTTATTTGACAACTAATTCACCCCCCCCCCCCCTCTCAGTTGTCTCTGGGACCTAACATTACTTTCACTTGTTAGTTCTCATCTTATGCATGATCAAGATCTTCAAGAGAAACAACCAGTTGTTTTCTAAAACTATTGGAATCCATTGATTCACTTTCCCCAATCCTCCTCAAGTTGTTAAGCTTCTTCCGAGGAACTAGGCTCTGATACCAATTGTTGGAGTCAAAGAACACTGAGAGTGGGGATGAATCAGTGTTCTACAATTTTTAACTTTATTAACTCGTTCTTTCAACCACTTAATGCAAATGAATAAAAGTAAAGTGCAAAGACACAAAGCAAAGATCAACAACACCTTAACACTAAGATTTTTATGTGGAAACCCCATTAAGGGGATAACTACGGTGCGATTCAAACCCATAATATTAATATACTCTATTAGAAGTATACAAATATTATATAAGGCAAATGTACATGCATTTAGGCACGCTGCCTAGAGCTCACTGCTCAGTTACAAGTAAGGGCTACAACTCAGAAGGCTCACTGCCTTACAAGATTATTATACATAATAATTAGAATGTTTGAACTGATAAGCAACATCTACAAATGCCAAAAATAGTTCTAGTTAAGCACAAAATACTCTGATATGCACCACTACTATGTTATGATATTCTACTGTATTTCGGAGCACAAATCCTTCAACCGCGCACGTGAAATTGCGCACAATCACTCATACACACTTCACACATCATCATTTTTCTACCAAATGATCAATGTAGACACCTAAAAATGTCTTGTCAATCATGTACTAATTTATCGTCTTATTAGTTAAATAATTCTTTAATTTTTTAATTAAGCTAATTTGTTCTTCTAAACTAATTTAATCATCAGTTTCAATCATTTCTAATCATTCAATTTCTATCCTTTAATTAATTCATCATTAGCCCCTTCTCAAATATTAATTATTTAATTAATTATGATTTATTCTTTAATTAAATAATCTTTATTATTTAATTAATTCCATTTCTAATGATTGGATAATTTCATTCAGATTATTTAATAAATTTTTTATTCCTGCAATTCCCCAAATTTGAATTTCAACTCATCCATCTAATTTCATTTTCCAAATTCACATTTCACCAAATCTGAATTTCAATAAATCTCATGTGCATTTCAACATTCAAAAATCCAAATTCAAATAAAAATAAAAATAAAAATGAATTTCAATTCAATCTCCTACAACACATGTATAAAACCATAACTGGTTCATCAAATCAGTTAACTTGGTTAACTCTCCAATCTCCCCTTTTCACTCCAAATCACCTTTTTTGAGTAATCAATCAATCCAGTCTTCTCCTCAATCAATGTAGTCAACTGCCAATCTATTCAGTCATCTCCCTAATCAATTCAGTTAACAAATCAATCTGTCATAATCACTATCTTTAAAACAATTGTCTAACTTATGCAGGAAATCCCAGTGCAACACCTGAAAGCCACCTACATACACAATTCGGAGAAGAGCAATGGAAGCTTTGTTGAATCAATTGAGGGAGTTTAATTAGAAGTCTTGTTATTCAATTGATTTAAGCATTATTTCATTGTCATTTAGGAGTTAATTGTAATTGGATTTAGAGTTTGTGATTCGCTCTTACATATCTAATTATCTTTTATGATTAATTGTAACCCTGGAAACAATTGTGAACCCGACCTGAACTAACCTTCTGATGTCTTTTTCATGATTTGCAGATTTTGTACGGACTCAGAAAAAGTGCTATGCATCTGTCCACGTAGAAATTCGCATTTGTGCAGATAACAATTCACATTTGTGCAAACAACAATTCACATTTGCAAGGATGATTCAAAATTTCAATTTTAATTGTCGCATTTGTTTTTAACTCGTTTGCGGTGCTAACCCATAAATTGTTTTCAATTTTGGAAAATTTCTTTTTTATGCATAAAATGTGTCTAACCTTATGGCAGGAAGAGTGACCTTCAAAATTTCAAGTTCTAGAGAGAGAAAAGAATACAGATGACAACAAAGAACTCATTGATGACTAATAAGAGCAAAGAAGAGATTCCAAGATCTCAAAGAATTGGCTGCCCTATCCTAATACTATCATATTGTACAGAAATACCTCGAAAGATTTGACATATTTGATGAAATTGAGATCATGGCCAACATGATAATGGATCCAACTCATGTCATTTGAAAAAAAAAAAAATTCTATTTTATGTATTTTTATTTGTGTTTAATTAATTTGCACTTGTGCAAATTTTAGTTCACATTTTTGTAGAGATCAATTTGCAACTGTGCACACAGAAATTCACAATTGTGCTCCTAGAAATTTGTAATTGTGCAGATGCTAGTTCGCATTGGTGCAGATCCTAATTTGTATTTGTCAGAGGCTAACAAAGGATTAATGTTCTTTCTTTTCTCGATTCTTTGTCATTGTAATGTTCTATTCCAACAGACAGTGAAGTAAATTATGTAACCAAAACAGAAAATTAGGCTTGTGAGCCCACAATGTGCTAACATTTTCATTAGATTTTTTAGGGATGGTTGGACCTAGTTTAGCTAATACTTACTTTGGTGCTCTTTAAAAAGAACAAAAAAAGAAAACCTGCTTTTCTTTATCTCATCATTGCTTTGTTGGCTAAAATGAACACCATGTTTTTTTGGAGCAACATCTCCAAATAGTTTAGAAAAATTTGCAATGAAGGGATAAAAAGAACTCTTGTTTTCCATGTTTCCAAGCTGATAGGCATATGCTCTCCCCTTAATTGGGTGACCAAAAATCTAGACCCACCTTTCATGATTTCTATAAATTTTTGCAATAGGATAAAACCATTAGCAGGCATGCCTCCCAAATAACCCATAAGGTCAAGTGAGAGGGAATGACCTAAGTGGCAATGACTAACGCCAAGTAATCCAAGCCATTATAAATAAATATGTTTGCAATAAAAATTGTAAGCAACGAGTGTTACATGCTGTCAAAATGGCGTCATGCCCCCCTTAGTGCTTATATGGTATGAAAATTATTGTAGAGCATAACCTTTACAAACTGGCAAACCTCCTTAATGAAGTGAAAAATGCTGTTGATTATGACCACTCGAACAGAATCCTGACTAATATCTTTAGAAAATTAGAGGCCAATCTGAGTTAATAACTAGACACTTATAGTATCATAGTGCAAGGGTGGAGAAGAATCTGCCCCTAAGACACTCACCATATATCTCCCAGGATAACGAGCCAATTGAGGAGTGATCTTCTTTGGTTTAATTTCTGGAAAAAGGCAAAAAAATGGGCGCACCCTAGGGTGTTATAGGGTTGTTTGAGTTGACGAAGTATCAAGATGTGGGTTGTGGTATTATTCGTAACCTTTTGACCTTAGTAGAGTCTGACTATTGTATGATCGAATGACCAAAATTTATCAAAAACAAAATGGGGTCTTGAAAAAGATTCCAACAAGTTTTTGAAAAAATCCTTTGAACAATGCTCTCTTTATGTCAGATTGGTTTGCTTGCTTTATTGTTGTCTTTTCTACAAGATCAAACATTTTTCAAATATTACTAAAAACAAAGTGGAATATCAACCAAGTTTTGTCAAACCATCAACAAAAATCTCAAAGTTCAAAGAAAACTCCAAGTATCCACAATTGACAAGATCAACAAAGTTGCCACATTCAAAGACATGGAGAAAATGATACCCTTTGTGATCATAGGTTTCATGTATTTAGGTCATGCATAGTCCAGTTTTGCATCCTCATTTTATACAAGTCCTCACCACATACTTAAGAAGTAAGGTCAATTATTCACATCCAAATACTCTTTGCAAAATCATTATTTATGTCCCTCCTAAGATAGAGTCAATCTTGCACACTTCAATAGATTGCCATCAATTTCATCATCTTAATTCTTGCATAGTCATCATTTGCATCAGTCATAGTCGATCACCCTTAGAAGTCTTAAGAGCATTTCATTTGCATGGGTCTACTAGGAGATGAAGAATTTCCATTTGAGCAACCAAACCTTGGACCAGATGATGATCAATTGAAAATAATTGATGTTTTAGACATCTTGCTTGGGAATTAAGAGTTGACCTCCCACAATATGAAGAGATTGAAGTTGTCCTCAATAACGAAGTTTGTAAGTCAGTCTAAATCCAAAGGCAAGCTGAGTGAGAAATCAAAAAATAAAGAGAGCAAGAAGTTATTTGACAACTTGCCAAACTTACCATCGAAGAACAAACTCCTCAGTTGTAGAGAGTCCTCGTAGTAGTTTAAGTTTGCATACATAATCTCATAGTAAATAGATCAAATTCTTGCACATCAATTATCCAAGTCCCTCATTCTCCTTTTAGGTGCATCATAGAGAGTCAAGATCACTCTGAGGTTACATTCATGTCATTAACACGATCTCAAAAGGCAAAACACCAAATGGATCCAAAAAGTGACCATGCAAAAATGGATCCAAATAGTGACCCCTATTACAATGCTACTTGGAATATGAGTCCACATACAAGCTCAAGTTCACAACCAAGAGGAGGAGCTACTTTACCTACGAACACAAATCAACTACCCACAATTGAGGAGCTACAGACCGGATTAACACAAGAAGAGATTGAGGCTTCTCAACAAGACCATCAAGTATTAACAGTCCTCAACGCTCTCATCAATAAAAACAAAGATATGTATCTCTCTCTCTTTTGATCCAAAATGGAGCAAAGTTACCCTCGAATGTTGACGTTTCTGCAATTTTGCCACCTGAGGTAACTCTAAACCAAAATACAAATCAAATACCAACAACAACAACAAATTCAATGCAAAGTGTTTCTCAAACTATGACAACACAATCAAATGCAATACAAGCTACCATGGCTTCAACACAAGTGTCAGGAACCACGTTTGCTACATTCCAAACATGACCTATGGTCAGTTCACAATTGGCAAATACATCACAAGTGGCAATGACAGTAGCTGTAGGATCTACTCTTAGTGGTCAAGGGACACAATAAGGATCTACCAATCCCTTTGGGTCTAATCAATCCAATAAAATATCACAATTTACCTACTTTACAACACATAGTGGAGGTTTCAACTCACAACTCCACAATCAAGCAATGTCTTCAACAATACCTATCGATACAACAACTCTACCATATGTGTTCAATACATACACATCCACTGTACCCTTGACGTAAACAAAGGTTTTGGCTCAGAAAGTTCATAATCTACATAGGCAAATGGTGACAATGCAGTCAAGTAAAGAGAAAAAGAATTATACTATGGAAGATCTCAGATCTTATCCTTTTGATAGGTCATTATACATGCCACCCTTTCCTTCTCATTTTGAAACACCAGAGTTTAGCAAGTATAGAGGAAGAGGTGATCAAAGAGATCACATCAAAGAGTTCTTTATGTCATGCATTGAAATAGCCCATGAGGATACATACCTTTTAGGAGTTTTTCCCAAAAGTCTTGGAGGATCTGCACTAGAGTGGTTTTCACATCTACCACCAAGGATTACCTCATGGGGAGAGCTAGCAGAGTTATTCATTACAAATTTCTCTCACAATATTGACAACCCAATAACTCTCATAGACTTGTGTTCTACAAAGCAAAAGGAAGGTGAGACCTTTGCTATGTTTTTGCAAAGATGAAGATCTTTATACCGCCAATATCCAAGCCACATACCAAAAATAGAACAAGTGGATTTTTTCAGTGAAAACCTCATACCTCCAGTGAAGTATCCTTTACAAATGCATTGTTTGAGTACCTTTAGAGAGATCACTGAAAAGGGATTAAAATGTGAGAAAGGTTTGCTAGAACAAGGCATCCTTAAAAATAGCAAAGATAGTGGTACATCCAACACAACAGGTGCAGATAAGCCTAAATTATGGTCCAGAAATAAGAATGTGATAAATGATGATGTGGTAGATGCTTGTGTGGTAAATAGAGTTCAACCAACAGTATTATTGCAAGGGCCAATAAATTCTTCTTTGCTAAATGTGAATCAGTCACAAGTGAAGAATACAACATCTACCAGTACAAATGCAGTGCAATCCAACATCTTCAAACCTCCAAGGAATAACGCACCAAAAAGAAACTTTACACCCTTGGGAGATCCGATAGACTCTGCATTGAAGAAACTTGTGCAAACCAATGTAATAACATTACCTGAGGTGTGACAATATGAACCAGGTTCATTCAAACTAGCATGGTGGAATGACAATGACTTTTGTGAGTACCATCAAGCAAAAGGCCACAAGACATCTAGCTGTTATAAACTAAAGAACCTCATTTAAGATTTAATAGACCAAGGGGATGTCACAGTTGATGCTAATAAGGGATCTACAAATAAAGCACACATCATCTACAAAGACCTGTTTGTTAAGAACAATCAAGGTCAAGCTTCTGGTTCAAGAACGCAATATAACATAGCCAACTACATAAAGGTTGATTTTGACTACACCATCAATACACTTAGTGAAGGAGATGCAATAGTGGCCACTATAAGTGTTAATGCTAGAAATAGATATTATGTCGTTGTGACCCACATATCAAAGATTACACTACAAGGAGTACCTTCTCATACACCTCCTCAAACAAGCAACTTCAAAGTTTTTGATCAATTGAAGAAGACTCCAGCACAAATCTCACTCTTTGAATTACTTTGTATATCACCAAGTCATAGAAAAATATTAGATAAGGCACTCCAAGATTCAATTGTCTCAATAGATATAGATGAGACTACATTTCAAGCAATGATGGAAAACATAGTTGCTTCATCTCAGGTTGCTTTCACAGAACGAGATGTCCCCACAGATAGAATCATGCACAATGATCCTTTACATCTAGTAGCATACATTCATAAGAAAAGGATCAAAAGAGTGTTGGTTGATGGAGGATTAGGGCTGAATATATGCACCCTCAAATTACTTCAAGCACTAGGCTATTCTCAGTTTCACATAGACCCTACAAAGAAGATCAACATAAAGGCATATGATGATGAAGAATGTCCTTCAAAAGGGTGGATCATGCTGCTAGTACAAGTTGGACCTATTACTACCAATGTTATGTTCCAAGTATTAGACAAGGAACTAGGATACAATATGTTATTGGGTCATCCATGGATACATGACATGCAGGGCGTACCTTCCACATTCCATCAATGCATCAAGTTTCCATTCAATGAAATTGAAATAATAGTACATGGAGACCCAGATCCTTTTCAACACTACAATTACTTGAGAGCAAGTATAGACAACCAAGTCCCCATCAATCAAGAATCCACAATAATTCCACAATTGGGATCTATAGAACCATTAGATGCACATAATTCTACACAATACATTCCTACTGCACCTCCATTGCAAATCAAAGATGAAGGGTGTGGGGAATACTCTATTGCTCGATCATCACCAACAAGACCATTATCTCTATCTCCTAGAACTTTTTGGAGACCCTCATCTACTGTCACCAAGCAAGATAAAGGAAAGGATATTGTCATATATTCAAACTCTTGCTAATTTGTTAAATGGGGAGACATACAAGATGAAGCCCTAGAAGAAGACATGAATGCTTGGCTATACAAAGATTAAGAAGACTACCATGTTATTAAACTTCCCTTAGACCTATATGGGAATGGATTCACAATGTTACAAAGACATGGCTATGATGGAACAACAAGATTTGGACTAAATGCTCAAGGCATCGTAGAACCCATATTACCTATAGACAACCCAAAACACCAAGGGTTGGGATATAGCCACACAACGAAAAATTCTAAAGAATCAGCTACTCTAATAATTGTGAACATGCCACCAGCAATACCACAACAATCAACCAGTGAAATCAGAGTTCATGTTAATGTTACACTGGGAAACTTGTCAACACCTGCATGTCCACCATCTTTGCATGCCAAGGCAGTAACAGAAATAGGCATTGCACCTGCCAATGACAACAACAAATGGATTATGTCTTCAAGCATAAGACCACCAAATGAGATCAAAACCTAGTTGGCCTCATCCTTATCTTCAAGTGCATCAACAGATAATGGCATAGCACCAAAAAATGTCACAATAACAGGGCCAGAATCAGTCATCCAAGGAATAAGCAACATGTCAATAAATGAAGATACATCATCAAGTCATGAGAATATTCCATGCATCATCAATATTGTAGAGTTCCCTCTAACTCCAGTTGAAGAGGAACCATATGATGATAGATCAGATATATACACCTATGTAGAGATCATCATTGACTCACATGACAATGAATTTCTATCTCTCCATAGCAGCAGCACAACACATGTGGACAAATATTATGATCACATGCCACCTGTAGATGATGGCATTGTTTACGAAGATATAGGAATAGACCCAAATTCCTTCCTAAGACAATTTGATAATTAAGTCTGCATGCTAACAACAAGTCTAAACTTTGATGATAAAAGAGATCTATGCCTTATGTACCCACATTTAATAGACTGGGGGAAAAAAGAAGAACCAAAGCTAGATTGGTTTGAGAATGATGAGGCCATAACAGAGTTATTGGGTGTCAGAGATGGATTCCCATTTGATGACCACAAGGCAGGTTTTGCCATAGATCTGGAAAGAACAACATATTTTGGAGAGGTAAGTTCTTCCTCCAATCCAGATGACTCAGAAGAAGTAGAAAATATGACTAGAGGTAGACTTGATGATCTTCTAATAGATTAAGAGCAATTGGCACTCCTAATGAAGAAACTGAAGAGATCAACACAGGAGATTCCAAGAATGTACACAAAATTCACCTGGCACAATCACTAAATCCTCTAGAAAAAGAAAATTTTATTCAATTTTTCAAGCAAAGACCTATCAACTTTGCATGGTCCTATGCAAATATGACAGGGCTAGATCCTGAATTGGTTTTACACCATCTACCACTATAACCAAGAACAAAGCCCTACAAGCAAAAGTTAAGAAAGATGCATCCACAAATAGCCTTATTAGTCAAAATTGAACTATAGAAATTGTTAGATGTGGGTTTCATAAGACCCATAAACTATGCAAAGTGGATCTCCAATCTAGTACCGATTACCAAGCACACTTGGGGGCATCAAAATCTACACAGACTTCAGAGATCTAAACAAGGCTTGTCCAAAGGATGATTTACAACGGGAAACAAAATGCTTTCACTAATGGACGGTTTCTCTGGTTATAATCAATTCGAGATTGCACCAGAAGAGCAAGCAAAGACAACATTCACATGTCCTTGGGGAACATACTGTTGGAACATCATGCCATTTGGTTTAAAGAATGTAGCTGCAACATATCAATGAGCTATGACAACATTGTTCCATGACATGATACATGATATCATGGAGGATTATGTTGATGATATCCTAGCCAAGTCATGAACCAAAGAAGATCACCTAGAATTTTTAGCCAAAATCTTTGATAGATTATAACAGTACAAAGTAAGGCTAAATCCTAAGAAGTGTGTATTTTGTGTTACAGCTGGAAATCTCCTGGGCTTCATTATTTCAAATAGAGGAATTTAAGTAAACCCATAAAAGGTGAAAACCATCTTAGAAATGCCAGCACCAACAACACTCAAGCAATTAAGAAGTCTACAAGGGAGACTACAATCTATAAGATGCTTCATAGCGTGATTGGCAGATAAGTGTCACCCTTTCCATTGCCTTTTAAAGAAAGGTGTAACGTTCAAATGGTTAGAACAATGCCAGGAGGCATTTCAAGCTTTGAAAGACTATCTACTTACCACACTAATGTCAATCCCACCAATTCATGGAAAACCACTATTGTTATATATATCTACCACAAACTCCACTTTGCGTGCTCTCTTAGCACCAAATGATGATCAAGAGAAAGAAAGAGAAATATACTACATCAGTAGAACCCTTGTAGGCTATGAACTGAATTACACTCCTATTGAGTGTGCATGCTTAGCAGTGATTTTTGCTTCCCAGAAGCTCAGACATTATATGATCAGTCATAAGATTCAGCTCATTGAAAAGCTTGACCCACTCAAGTATCTATTAAGCAGAGCTACATTAACCGGAAGGTTAGCTAAATGGGTGATGATCCTAAGCGAGTTAGACATTGAATATGTTGATAGGAAGGCACTCAAAGGGAAGATAATTTCAAATAAATTGGTAGAGGATCCAATGCAAGACCATAATCCAATGTTGATAGAATTCCCAGATGAAATTGTCTTCACAATCACAACATCAAGCACTTGGAAACTATACTTTGATGGATCACATACCAATCATGGAGTAGGAGCAGGAATCCTATTTATCACCCCTCAAGGTGATTATATTCCCAAATCATTCATAATAAGCTTCCCATGCACTAATAACATAGTCGAATATGAGGCACTAGAAATAGGACTTCAAACTGTCGTGCAATGGAAGATCAAAGAATTACAAGTCTATGGGGATTCCCAGCTTATCATCAACCAAGCGAATGATGATTATGACACCAAGGATGACAAGATCACACCCTACAAATAGTTGGTAGAAGAACTCAAGCAACATTTCTCCATCATCTCTTTTGAGCAAATCCCCAGAGTATAGAAAAGAGCCGCTGATGTAATGGCAACTGTGGGATCTCTCCTTGATACATAAAATAATGGTGTAGGGGAGGATATTTTCCCCCTCTGAGATGATAAGTCTTAGAAGTCAAATAAGTCTATTGCTACCTCTTCAAACAGGCACTAAGATGAACCAGGGGATAACAAATAACTATACTGACTGTGCTATAAAATATAAATAATAGAATTATGATGCATAAGCAATAAATACACAAAAACCAAATTTACAGAATGATGCAATACAAAAAATAGGTTATACCTTTCAACCAGGGAGCTCTCAAGTATAGGACACCAACACATGGCACGGACACCAGCACAACGCATTGTAGTCCATATGGCCCGTGGAAAGTGAAAAATCTAGAAAGAAGCTTGTAAGTGATTTCCTACGCACGAAACCTATTCATCACCTACACACACTGAGACTAGGAAAATTATTAGGGCTGTATAGGGGCCTGCCTCAGTCAGACCCCCATTTAGGTGTTTCCATGGCCATGAGCATCCAGATAGATAAATTGGAAAGATAAATTGGAAACTTGGTAAACTGGAAATATGCAAATAAAACTATGCTACGCTTAATGGAAGCAAACCCCTATTGCATGTATTAAATATTGGAAATATTGGAAATAATGAATGCACCTAGATGATTGATACAATCAATAATTCAAAGGACACATTGCATGTAATAAAAATGGATGAAAGAGAAGGCGAGCTGTAAAGCCAAACCCCTCTTTGTTGAAGATACAAGTGTGATGAAGCCCACGATAGCGTTTGTTGGTAAGAACCACCACAAGATGGTTATAGCTTGATGTTTGTAGAGAGTGTATCCAAGAGAATGAAGAGATCAAGAGAGCAATGAGAGTGCAACCAAAGTCCAAGAGCCAAGAACCCAAATTGGGAACCCTTCCAAATGAGCTAGGAAGGGTTCTTAAACCTGGAAGAGGCACAGAGAGCTGTTAAGGAGAAACACGAGCCAAGGGACATGTGTCGGCCAGCATCCAGCTCACTGCCAGATTCAAGATTCTGCCAGCTTTTGGAGACATTAGCACAGCGCACGGACATCCCTACAACGCACTTACCTCCATCCAAAAGTAGGCCCAAAGGGGCTTTCAAGGCATTTTGAGGCACTTTGTCTTTCGAGCCCATGATGATCAAAACAATATGATTTTGATCATGGAATCATCATAAATGCACTAGGCATCATGCATAAGTGTCATAAATTCATTAGCCACATTTAGGATACTACATTTGGCCCCCACTTTAGTGGACTCATCGATTGTAGGGATCAGTCACACTAAAGTAGTTTGGAAAGATATATTCATTAAGCTCATGCAGTGCAATAAATGCAGTAGATGCAATAAATACTTAGCCAAAAAGGATATTGTAGAAATCGCAGAGCTTGAGTCAGTAATCATGAGCAATGCCCCCAAGTATCCACGAGGAAACCCAATGTTTGGTATGACAAATTCCATACTACAAAATTAGAAAAGTTGTTAGCACAAAAAACAGAGGAAGCTACTTCAGTGAGAGGAATGTTGAAGGAACATTAGTATGGATAGAAGAGAAAAATCAGATGAAGGTGAGTATATGCCACCTCATATTTTTCCCCCAATGGGGTGGGGAAAATAGGAAGCAATACGAGCCAAAATTGTCCAAAAATGGGCAAAAACCATTTCGGGCAAAAACTAGGCTATATGCTCGAAAGTGGGCCCCAAGAAGGGTCATTGTTACTATTCACTGTGAGCGGTCTAGTGAAGATTTGAATATAATCTAAGAAAAAATGCCACGCATATGAGATCTTAGGGCGAGCAGGATCAAGGAGTTGCAGACTATGGTTGAGTAGGGCAGTGAGCCCGATTAGGTACGACTCGAAACATGCCGTGTTTTTTTATTTTTTGTGTTTTTTTGGAGTATTTCGGTTGGACGGCTGCTCAGGCGTATGTGGGATGCTCTATCATTTGGTCTGTACACCTACGTCTTAGATGAGCACATTATTCTAGACAATGTGCTATTGTCTAAAAGGGTGCTAGCATCTAGAAGACATTATGCCATCTTTTGGGCACGCAGTCGTCTTTTGGAAAAGTGGATTTAGAACTAATGCATAATTGTTTTCATGCAAACATTGCCTAAGATGCGGGAGCATACATTAAGGAACCAGTTGCAGATGTTGTGAAGTCGAGTAGATGACTTATCAGTTATCTGTAGATGACTCCTCCGTAGGGTGGGCTTGTGGTGGACATATATGTTGCCTGAGTTTCAGTTCCATGCCCCTCTGCTACAAGAATTAATGGAGAGGTGGGATGCAGACACCATGTCCTTTCAGCTGCCCACAAGAGAGATGATGGTGACACTGATCGACTTCTACCACATCCTATGGCTGCCTATCCAGGGGGAGTGAGTGTCACCAGCGATCCTTTCTGCAGCGAAGCTGGGCAGACAACAAGAGTGGGCCCTGGAGCAGAGGGTAGATGCCACAGGACAAGTATACCTACGAGCATTAGGCCAGGGATGAGTGTCAATTCCCTTGGTATGGTGCATCATGATAACGACCGTTGCACGACAGGTGGATAGACAATCATGGTTCAAAGCTTGCTATAGGTTTTGTTCCTTTGATCTCAGAGATGGAGGAGAGGTAGACAGTGTATGCATGGGGTCGCAGTATGCTGGCCCATTTATTTTATGAGCTCTCTTGGTACATGCACCACGAATAACACAGCCTCACAACATGCACTCTCCTACAGGTATGGGCCTTTAACCACATCACTTGCATGTGGCCAGTTGGATTTCCAGTGTCGATGCCCCTAGACATGTCATGGGCACACGCGTATCCACTATGGTGCGGAGGATGGTGGAGGGGAGACCTCACCTACTGGAGGGTCACCTTTGACTAGCTCAGAATTGGAGACGTGATATGGCAGTTGTATCGAGACACGGGGGTCTGGGCCACAAACCACACACAACTCCCTCGGATGTAGAGAGATTGTTTTCTACTTGGCTGCTAGGACCATATGGTGATGTTGTACTACTGGCAGCGATGCATGCAGTGATTTGGGTAGGTGCAGACTATTCCACCTGCGGCTCTGACCTACACACGATCAACCAGGAGTGCGTTATGACCGCAGGACCTGCCCCATCACACCCTCGAAGATGTACAAGATAGTCCATAGGGGACTGACGATGACGACAACACACCACAGCTTGACATAAATGATGTCGGAGTCACACTGGAGTTCGCAGGCTGGTGGGGAAGAATAGGTCTGACATTGACTTTTCTGCCAGATGCAGAGGGAGGAAACATCGAGGCTCTAAGGGGAGATAGTGACTGTTTATGGTGAAAATGGATAACAATAATAACAATATTGAAAGGCTAAATGAATCCAACCACAAACCCTAGCCTAACAACAACAAAGATCCACCATAACATATGAAGATTACCTAAGACAAATGTAAATAAAACAAAAGCACAAAGATTATACCATCACATGTCCAATAGCGTTTTGAATCTCCATTCTTCCTATCTCCATTGATCTTGCTTAATATATTTGCTCTCAGATTTTATGTGCACAAGAGCTCAACAAAGAACGGAATGTGGTTGCAAGTAGGATCGTAGTGTAGCCAAAATGATCATTAGGGTTTGATAATGAAGGAGGAATCTTCTTAAATAGAAGACACCATAAGAAATGGAGGGATAAGATTGAGAGGTGTAAAAAAGGAGGTCGGCTAGGATTAGAGGGTAGGTGGAGGAAATAATAAAATAATGAAAGAGGTAGGTAGTGTAGGAATTAAGAGATGAATGACATGTGTCATGTGTAGAAAAAGATAATGAATTAATTAAATAAATAAAGATTTATTTAATTTATAGAAGAAGTGGGATAATTAAATAAATAAAATATTTATTTAATTAGGAAAAGGATAATTTAAATAAATAAATATATTTATTTAAATGAGAAATAAGGCTAGAAGAGGATAAATGAATTAATTAAATAAATAAAGATTTATTTAATTAATAGAAGAATTAGGCTTAGATAATTAAATAAATAAAATATTTATTTAATTAGACATGACAATTTTAGGTGTCTACATTTTGCCCCTCTTTGAGACAATGCGGCTTGTCATGTTGTTTCAAAGAAGATAAGTTGAACTGATACAGAGTTGCCCCAGAATGGGAATGATATGCCCCCTCGAGAGATTGGATGAAAATGTCTGAAAAGATTGCAGACAATCTCTCGATAAGAAAGATGGGATAGAATAAAGTGACAAAGTCACAGGATGAAGAAGACTGACTCGAGAAATGAAGGCTAAGGCTAGGGTAGGCTATAAGATAGACCACGGGCAAAATACATCCTCATTGTCATCTACACCTTCACGAGATCAAAGTGCAAAGCGAAAAAAAGAGCAGCAGCAGTCAGCAGCGATGGCCTTCGTTCACAGATTCGACCGCGTTCACCGATTTCAGAGGCCAGCAGAGGTAGGAGAGCCGGTAAGTACCACCAAACCTCCTTGTACTTTGACGCATTTAATTTTTGTCATTAATGCATGCTAGGTAGAGCAATAAATGCGCTTAGAAGTAGGGCTAAAAAATGTCAAAAACCGCTGAAACGCATCTGTGTCTGCCAGGCGCGTCTGTGTCCGCTAGGCGCGTCTACGTTTTTAACCGCGTCTGCGTCAAATGTGGGCGCGTTTACGTCGTGCAGGGGCGTTTGTGTAGTATAGTCGCGTTTATGCATAATATAGGCACGTTTATGTCATACAAGCACGTCTGTGTTGTTCAGGCGCGCTTGTGCAGTCTGTAGGCGCGTTTGTGAGTTAAAAGCGCGTTTATGTCCAAAAAAATGCAAATTTTGTCTTCTAGGTCAAATCGGCAGTTCTGTGATGAACATATGCTGTCGATTGGATAAGCTGCTGAGAGGATACACTCAAGCAGGTCCTCTAGGGAAAACTAGAATAGATCAAGGCACTTTGTGATGAACAGTGAGTCCCATAATAGAGTACTTTGTGATGAACAGGGAGTACCCAAGTATGAGCAGTACTTTGTGATGAACAGGGAGTGCAAATGTGATGAACAGTGAGTGCAAATGTGAGTAACACTTTGTGATGAACAGTGAGTGTCACGCACGTAGTACTTTGTGATGAACAGGGAGTACTACTAGGATAAATAGTAACACTTTGTGATGAACAGTGAGTGTCACTAGGAGTAGATAGCCATATGCATTTAAATAGCGAGTAGCATTTTATGATAAACAGTGAATGCCACCATGACTGACATGATTGATTTGCTTGACTGTAGGAGTATTTGCCTATGTTGGAGTCACGGGAGAGATTCCCATTGACTCAGAGATTGCGACCTGAGCTGACAGCTGAGGAGCGAGCTGCCATCGAGGAGATGGGCTTGAGACATGTATTATATGTGCCTAAGTTTCAAGCAAACATGGGTTTGCTGACTGCCCTTGCCGAGAGATGGCATTCAGAGACTTGCACCTTCCATTTGCCGATGGGTGAGATGACAGTCACCCTTGAGGATGTCTACAGGATATTGCGGATACCGATTGATGGAGATTTGATTCCATATGATCGTGATGGAGACTGGGAGGCATTGAGACAGGTGTTCCAGGATCCCGGATTAGAGATGAGGGCAGGGCATGTGGCATGGGACACTATGACCACCACAGGGTTAGCATTTCCAGTAGTGATCGGAGGAGCTATCAGTGGGTTCTTATGTCCAGACAAGGTGACACGGGGATTGGCTATGGGCTGGGGAGGAGCACTGGAGACACTGGTGACACAGCACACCAGATATGCCTGGGGGCCATGTGTGTTGGCCCATTTATATTATGAGCTTCACTAGTTTGTTTACCATGGGTCAGTGGGATTGGGCTGTGGAGTGACACTATTGCAGGTTTGGGCCTATGAGCATCTGCCGATTACCCGACCGATAAACTTCAGGGGTAGAGGTCATGGACGCAACTTTGTTCATCTATATGACATGATCACATCGCAGCTGCGGATTGGCAGGTTGGAGCATTGGCGGCGAGTGATAGATGACATTGATGTGGTCATCTAGAGACCATATCTGGGATGCGAGGAGTGGGAGGATGATGTAGTGGAGCTGCCCTACACCTTCTAGAGCAGGTATCTGATTGGGCGAACGCCCTATGTATTAGAGAGACAGCTGGTGGATAGGGTGTGCAGGTAGTATGGTAGGATCCAGAGGATTCCACGAGGCTCGAGCATGTATGCCCACATAGTTAGGGATCAGGTGCAGTTTGGACCGCTATTGTCATATGATCAGGCGCTTACATAGCTGGCCGAGATGGTGCCCCTACCCTGGGATATGTGGCCGAAGATCGAGGACGCCAGGATGGATGCAAAGTATGTAGCATATTGGGCAGAGCATCCATTCCCCCGATTGACAGATCTAGGAGAGCTACTTGAGGGAGATGGAGGTGGGGACAATGATGATGATGGTGGAGGTGATGGGGGCAGAGGCCGACGGAGGTGGAGGGGAGTAGTTGGGGAGAGGAGAGTTGCACCTCGAAGGGAGGGTGGACAGGAGGGACAGGCTCAAGTGGTGAGGGGTCGCGGTGGATTGTCCCTACAGGTACCAGCAGCACAGGGTCCTAGGGCACAGGTACAGATACAGGGACAGGTGCCAGTACAGGCACATGAGTAGGGACGGAGATAGGTACAGGGACCGAGACATGTATAGAGATAGGTACCCGTACAGGCACCAGTATAGGTATAGGTACAGGGGTAGGCACCCGCAGAGGGAGAGCCACAAGCGGAGGTAGAGGGGGGATCTAGAGGAGGATGAGCTGATTGAGCTCAGGGAGATCTGCCAGGGCCAGGCAGATGAGATACAGGATCTAGAGAGGGAGAGAGACCGGCTCAGGACGAGGCTCAGGGATACTGAGCGGGAGAGAGATCAGGCAATTCAGCGCTACACAGAGGCTGAGACAGTGCTGAGGGCAGGCAGACAGGCGGCGGAGGACACAGGGGCAGGCTATGCATATGTCCTGCAGGCAGGAGAGGAGATTGCCTACTAGCGGGACCTCTATTATGGTGCAGTGCCAGCAGATCAGCGGGCGAGGAGCTTCCATAGACCATCGCGGACAGTGACAGCTACGGGAGGGAGCCGGAGGAGATAGGCATCGAGTGGTGGGGTTATGGGTCCTCCACCACCACCAGATAGAGGGGACAGGAGGGATGATCCTGAGGCAGGTCCTTTGGGGGCTCAGATTCCGTCGAGGCCAGGTGGCTCCGAGGGAGGGAATTCATCATAGCCTTAGAGGGCTCCCCATGTATCAGTATTGTATCATTTTGTATGATGATGTAGACACCTGCGGGTGATTTTGTAGCCATATGATTTTTTTGACATCATTGTATCATGACACTTTTGATTATATATATGAGATGATTCATTTTTGTGGCAGCTATATGCATGTGTACCTATGTGATGAGATGTTCCTATAATGTATGTTTTATGTGATGCATGATGCAAATGTGAATGTATGTAATGCAATATTTTTGTTCTTTTATGTTGTATATGTGATGCATGATGCAAATGTGAATGTATGTAATACAAATGAATATAATAATACAAATTTAAATTGTGCTAACAGGTGGTGTGTGCAGGATGTGATGCAGTTGTGATATCTATATGTATGTATGAAATGCTTATATGTGGAAATGCAGGTGCAAACTACATGAAATGCAAATGTTTTTGGTGTGTCATTATACTCAGTCATGTGATAGCAGCCTACGCGGACTCGAGAAGGACAACGGAAGTCAATCAAGAAAGGAGGATGAAAGATAGAAGATATGAACGTGAAAGAGCTTCTTGTGCGTTATCATCATTGAGCTTTATTATGGCAAGTAGGTTATGACAATCGAGGCATATGTTCGACCCCGAAAGTCATTGTACCCGTTTGCATGGAGATAAGACCGTCACAAACAAGGAATGCCCCAGTTCATACTAGACTCAAAGTGTCCTCATATCCTTGGACAAGTTATAGCATTACTAAAAGACAATCCACAGATAGCAAACAAAAATAGGTGACGATACCCCATCCTCGCCTTTCTAGTCAAAGACATCCTAGAGATAGAATCTCTAGTCAGAGACATCCTGGAAAAGCTAAAAGACATGTCACCAAAAGATAAAATCAAAAGAAAACCAAGACTCGACACCAACATCCATTGTAGTCCTCAAGTTTAGTGTCTCTTGTCACTTGTATAAGTCTTATTTGATTGTGGTCACCATGTTTACTTTCACAAAAAGGATAGATAGCACTGAACCATATGTTGTCTGAGTCTGCTGAAAGATTTGATTTGTTGACACTCATTGTTGCTGTTGTGTCTCATCTAAAACTGACTGAATCCATGAAGCTGATACTTTATTGCGAAGAAGATGAAACTTTATTGCGGATCTGTGATGCAAAATGTTGCTTTATTGCTGATTATGCGCGAATAGACTGAAGGAAGCTGGAAGAAACTGTACTCCTCAAAACACGTGATATTCTCAGTTCCACACCCATCACTAGACGTAGGATTTGCCTTAGCCACAGATAGGATCTGATTTATTATGGATAGAAAGGGAGGTGAAAAAAGAGGTTTATTATGAATGGCTAACCAATCTTGGGTAGATCAATAACAAGCCATGATGGGAATGGGTAAGTTTATTATGGATGAATAGGTTGTGAGTGTGTGCAAAGTGAAAGGATGAAAATGAATCCTGAAGGAGGGAGGAGCAATGTCTCTACGCATGGTGCTAGTGACCCAGTTTTCACCATGGTACTTGCCCAGGGCGCCACCGAAGTGGTTTTCACCATTGGACGAAATTATTTCTCTTTACTTTTTTCGATTTTTCAATGTTTTTGTGTCACAAGGCGCCTGTTTGCCAGGTTTTCACCAAGTAACGATTTTTTTTTATTTTTTATTTTTTGTATTTTTGAATTTTTTGATTTTTTTTGTATTTTTGAATTAGGATATTCTAAAGAGCTATGTGTAAAACCTGCGAAGGTGCATGCTGTTGATAGGATCCTCCAAAGGTTCGCCTTCTGTAGTTGAGAGCTGATATGCCCCAGATCCATATGCCACTGTGATGATGTAAGGACCAAGCCAATTTGGTTCGAACTTGCCCTTCTTCTCTCTGTCTTGCTGATTTTTGGGGTTTTCTCTGAGAACCAAGTCACCTACCTCAAATGTGCGAGGCTTGACCTTGTGATTGTAGCTGCGACTCATTCGTTGTTGGTAAGCCTTGAGATGATTAAAAGTAGTTTGTCTCCGTTCATCCAGCAGTTCTAGTTCTTGTAAGCGAGAGACCCTGTAATCTTCATCAGTGATGATGTTTTGCAAAGAGATCCGTAAAGAGGGTAACTCGACCTCAATAGGCAAGATGGTTTCAGCGCCATAGACAAGTGAATATGGTGTAGCTCTTGTAGGTGTGCGGACACTTGTGCGGTAGGCCCAAAGTGCAGGATTGAGTTGGATATGCCAATTACGGCCAGTGTCGTCGACTATCTTCTTGAGGATTTTAAGGATTGTTTTATTAGACGCCTCAGCTTGGCCATTACCTTGGGGGTAATATGGTGTGGAGAAACGATGGGAAATATGGAAGCGATCACAGAGTTCACGAACATCCTGATTTTTGAAGGGACGCCCGTTATCAGTAACAATGGAATTAGGAATACCATATCAGCATATGATATAGTTAAGGATGAAGGTAGCAATCTATTTTCCAATGACTTGTGTGAGAGGCACGGCTTCAATCCATTTTGTGAAATACTCTGTGGCTGTGATAATGAATTTATGCCCATTAGAAGAAGGAGGGTGAATCTTGCCTATGAGATCGAGTCCCCACTGACAAAAGGGCCAAGGAGACGCAAGTGGTTGTAGTTCTTGTGCTGGCGCATGTATGAGGTCTCCATGAATTTGACATTGCTTACATTTCTTGACAAACTGATATGAGTCTTTTTCCATATTGGGCTAGTAATATCCAGTCCTGATGAGTTTCTTGGCCAAGGTAGGACTCTAGCATGCGGACCACATATCCCTTCATGCACTTCACGTAACACAATCTGAGCTTCATCGCTTTCTAGACATCTAAGAAGAGTGCCATCAAGACCTCACCGGTATAGGATATCAGCTAGAATGACATATCGAGAGGATTGGCGAATGAAAGTGCGACGTTGATTATTTGATAGATCAGGAGGTAGAGTATTGTCGCGAAGGTATGTGAAAATGGAACCACATAACTCGGATTTGGGACCAACAACACATATCATTTCAGTAGGAGTGATCTCATATGAAGGAACCAACAGGTTGTCCACCAAGAACTCATAGTAGGTCTCATTTTGAGGTAGATCAATCAATGAAGCAATTGTAGCCATGGCATCTGCAGCACGATTCTGCTCTCTTGGTATCTGCTCAAAATCTATCTTTGTGAAATGTTGTTTCAAATCATCCACCATTTGCTTGTAAGGCATTAATTTTTCATCTTTTGTTTGGTAATCATCAGTTGCTTGAGAGATGACAAGTTGGGAATCCCCAAAAACATGAAGTTCTTGGATCTTCCACTGAACTGCAATTCGTAATCCAGTTGTTAATGCCTCATATTCCGCTATATTGTTAGTGCAAGGAAATGATAAACGGTATGATTTTGGTATAGAATCTCCTTGAGGAGTTATAAAGAGAATACCAGCTCCTGCCCCATGCTGTGTGTATGAGCCGTCAAAGTACAGTTGCCATGGCCTTGCATATGATATTGTTAAAATGGATTCATCTGGAAATTCTGAATTTAGAGGAACATCATCAATCATGGGGGCATCTGCTAATTGATCCGCGATTGTTTGTCCTTTTATTGTTTTTCTATCCACATACTCGATGTCGAATTCACTAAGGATCATTACCCATTTGGCCAGTCGCCCAGTAAGTGTTGCTTTATTGAGGAGGTATTTCAATGGATCAATTCTTGCAATCAACTTAGTCTTATGAGTGAGCATGTAATGTCATAATTTTTGTGAAGCAAAGACCACAGCGAGACATGCACGCTCGATTGGAGTGTAGTTTAGCTCATATCCCACCAATGTACGACTGATATAGTATACTGCTTTTTCCTTGCCGTCAGCAATTTGTTGTGCTAGGAGTGCCCCCAGTGCTGTTGGAGTAGCTGATATGTATAGTAGCAAAGGCTGATCTGGAATTGGTGGCATCAGCACTGGCGGATTCAAAAGATAATCTTTGAGCGTCTGAAAAGCTCGTTGACAGTTATCATTCCATTTGAACTTGATATTTTTATGTAGCAGGTGCTGGAAAGGATTACACTTATCTACAAGTTGTGCTATGAATCTTCGTATAGACTGGAGTCTCCCTTGTAAAGATCGAAGTTGACTGATATTTCTAGGTGGTGGCATGTCCAAGATAGCCTTGACTTTTGCTGGATCGGCTTCGATTCCTCTTTTGGACACAATGAATCCTAGGAGCTTCCCGGAGGTTACTCCAAAGACACATTTCTTGGGGTTTAATCTTACTTTGTATTTTTCCAACCAATCAAAGACGACCGAAAGTATGTCCAAATGTGTATCTCTGTCTATTGATTTACCCAAGAGATCATCAACATAATCTTCCACAGTTATGTGCATGAGATCATGAAAGATAGTGGTCATTGCTCTTTGATATGTAGCACCTGCATTTTTTAGCCCAAAAGGCATGACATTCCAATAGAAAGTTCCCCACAGACAAGTGAATGATGTTTTGTGTTGATCTTCGGGTGTGATCCTTATTTGATTATAACCAAAAAATCCATCCATTAATGATAACATCTCGTGACCTGCTGTGAGATCAATGATCAAGTCAATATTTGGTAATGGGAAGTCATCTTTTGGACACGCTTTGTTGATATCTCTGAAATCTGTACATATTCTGATACTGCGATCTAGTTTACTGACAGGTACTAAATTGGAGACCCATTCAGGATAATCAATTGGGCGTATGAATCCGACATCCAATAACTTCTCCAGTTCTGCTTTGACTAGTAACGCCACTTGTGGATGCATTTTTCTTAATTTCTGTTTCACTGGCTTTGCCCCCGGTTTGACTGTCAAATGATGCATTACCAGATTCGGATCTAGTCCAGGCATATCAGCGTATGACCATGCAAAGTTGATTTTGTCGTTCCTTGAAGAAACTTATGAATTTTGACCTTTCTGACTCTGTCAATGATTGAGCCAGGAATATATTGTGTGATACCTCTTCCGTACCAATGTTTGTTTTGATAGTCTCCTCTACCAACATGGATGACTTTTCCTCATACGAGGCTGGGAGAATGTCAAGCCTTCCATCTTCGAGTGCCTCAGAGAGGTTTTCGCCCTCAGATACATCCTTTCTTTTTACTTTTTTGGGATCAAATAGCACCACAGTGTGGTTTTCGCCATAAGACCCTTGATTTGTTCTTATTTTCACATTTTTGCGACTGGAAGGTCCGACACCCTCACCAAAATATGCCATGTTGTTGAGTTCTATAGTGTATCCTGCTTTATGGTCCCCAGGGGGAAGATCATCTCGAATGCCAAGGTAGTCAATAATAGCTTCATCATTTTGGAATGTGTCAAATTGTGCCGGTCCTTCATAATCCCAGTCAATGAGTTGGTGGTGAACAAGGGGAAGGCCTTTAATGTTTTCAGAGTTTGCGGGGCTAAGAGTGAAGATGTGGTTATATTCGGGTATATCAAGGCAATCGTCGAGGTCATCGATGGCACTCTCCTCATCAATTTCGACCATGAGCGAATCCAAATTGTCATCACTAGTAGTACATTCTGGGATAGGTGTTCTCATCCTATGTGATTTCAACCTAGAACCGCGAGACAAAGACTGTGTGCAATCCTTATGGGTTGTTTCTTGACCAACTTTGAACTTTTTATAAAATTCCTCTTCTTCTGTGGGTTCATCTGGCTCTCTGAATGTCTCGATGAGCTCATAGTCACTGGAGGATTTGTCTGAACCCCATTCCCATTCGTTGGAGTCTGTGGAATAGTGATCCTCTTGTTGAACTTTGGCAACTTTGATTCGTGATGCCTCGTATGTCCTTTAAGTGTGGATCTTGGAAGTCAGAAAACCAAGTCCCTTCGAGCATTCCCTTTTTACAGTCAATTCAGGTTGTAAGGGCTCCATAAAGCCTTCTTTGCGTAACCCAAGAGGGCTTTTTCCATCATACCCAATTTTTTGTAGAATCTTGAAGCCTTTGCAATATTTCTCATAGGGTATATTGATCTGATCTTGTGTGTCATCTTCAATGTCTTTGTAGAGAACTTTGTATAAACCTTCCTCTTCCAGTTCGCCCCATCTTTGAAAGGTAGTAGGATCCCATTTAAATACCATGATGGATATTTGCTTGTTAGGATGTGGCCTTCCATATTCTTTTGGAGAGCTCATGACTTGTCGTAATACATGGTCTGATTTAAAGTGTATTCTCCCATGCCTTTGTCCTGAAATTTGGCTTTAAGTTCACCTTGTTTTGATGTCGAAGGTTTCAACGACTCAGGGTCAATGTATGCCGAAGAAGGAACAGCTTCACGATTACTAGGAATGATGGTCTCAGTATGTGATATCAAGTTATTGCAATATATGAACGGATTAGGATCACCGTTAACTGTTACCTCGACTCCATTGTGAGGAAACTTAATGCATTGGTGATATGTCGATGGGACTGCCCTCATTTCATGAATCCAAGGACATCCTAGCAATATATTATAAGTGAGATCTAGATCCAGGACTTGACACACCACATCCTTTGTGACTGGCCCAATTCTTAGAGGTAAGGTGACTGTGCCCTTGGATGAGCGCTCTTCATCATCATATGCCTTTATGGTGATTTAATTTTTTGAATTCACAGCTTTATCAGAATATCCCAATTGTTTAATGGTGCTCAATGTACAAATGTTTAGACCAGCTCCTCCATCTATCAGGACTCGCTTTATTCGATGTTTGTGTATGAAGGCTTCAATATGTAATGGTGCATTATGTGGCTGACTTACGGAGGCGTCATCGGCTTCTGTGAATGTAAGGGAATGTGGAATGGAAAGGTAACCCACCATGGCTTGAAACTGGTCCACGTTCAGATCAGTAGGAATGGCGGTGTCTCTCAAGATTTTGTCCAGAATAGCTTTATGAGCGGGGGATATGCGTAAGAGCTCAAGTATGGAGATGAGCGCGGGTGTCTTCCCTAATTGTTCTACAAGGTCATACTCAGGTTTGGTTGATTAAGAAGCGGTATTTTTAGTGGAGGCACCTGGCAACGTAATTTTACCTCGACGAGTTGTAACATGACATTCAGAGGTAGATTCAGAAGAAGATCCAACACCTCTTAGAACAATCTTGGGTCTTTGAGAAGGATTCTCAGGATTTTTGTTCTTGATGTTAATAGTAGAGATATGATTGTCCATCGAGATGTGATTGATAGTTGAATCATAGTTATAAGGTGCTCTAGTATAGTTGGCTTGATCATCTGTGACTTTGGCTTTTCCCTTGTCATGCTTTGGGAATGGTTCCTTAAACATCTCATGTTCTTGATTGGATGAATGTCCCTCAATCTCAATGTCACCTCTATCAATGAGATCCTGTACTATGTTCTTCAGTCGATGACAATTTCCTGTCTTATGACCCTTGCTCTTATGAAATTCACAATACTCATCAACATTCCACCAATTTGGTTTGACCTTTGGTTCATATGGAGGAAAATCTGGAACTGTGATTACCTTGTTTGCCACAAGCTTTTTGAAGACTGACTCAAGTGGTTCTCCCAATGGGGTGTACTTCCTTCGTGATCTGGAAGTTGTTTGAGTATTTACTTGATTGTTTGTAGAACTTGATCCTGAAAAGATGAATTTGGGTCACACCATATTGGCATCAACAACACCATCATTGACTGTGTTCTTGTTTTTATTCCAAAATCTCGGCTTGTCTTTTCCTTTAAAGTCATCTTTGTTCTCCTTGAATATCTTAATGACTCCTTGTTCAATTAGGACCTTTTCTGTTGCTAAGCCCTTTTCAATGACATCCTTGAAGGTGGACAAACAAGCTTTCCTTAGATCATAGCCAATGTCTTTGTTAACGTTCTGGGTGAACATTTCTACCATTTGTTTTTGTGGAATTTCACAAGAGCATCTGCTAGCTAGATTTCTCCATCTTTGTAAAAATGATGCAAAGGACTCTCCCTCTTTTTGCTTGGTGTTGCATAAAGTAGTGACTGATATATCTGTCTCTATGTTGTAGGAGAAATGTTGAATAAATGCCTCTCCTAAGTCACCCCATGACTTAATACCAGGTGGGAGTTGGGAGAACCATTCCATAGCTTGATCGCCTAAGCTTTGTGGGAATAATCTCATCAAATATGTCTCTTTTGAAGCTACTTCAATGCAAACTGTGAAAAACTGTCTTATGTGTGCCTTAGGATCCCCTTTTCCTCTATACTTATCAAATTTAGGCGTCACAAAGTGTGTAGGAAATGGAGGCATTGGAATGCTCTTGTCGAATGCATAAGGACATATGTCTCTCATTGTGTATGTTGGCTTTGGTGTATTTATGTCCTCCATTTTCTTTTGTAGGTCCTTGATTTGTTGCTCCAAATTGCTCTTAGGTGGAGATTGACTTCTTGAAGCATACCCCATGTTTGAGGCACCAATTGGAGGAGGAACATATTGCATATATGGATGATATTGATCATACACATGTTCATATGGAGGAGGTCTATATTGATGCGGCATATATGGAGCACTTGGTATAGATTCATGTTGAGGAACCCCATATCTATTTTGCGCATGTATACCATACTCTACAGGCATGTCATGTTCTATTGTGTTGCCCCCAAATTTGACACGGGGTTTCCTTGTGTCCAAATTTTGAGCATGCCTTTGAATATCCAATTGTTTTGGTTGATCCATAGCTTGAGCATATCTATCTGCATAAGACTTCCATAATGGTCTACGAAGGTAAGTATCATATGTTTGACCATGTGTATGTGGGACTTCTAGTTTTTGAAGCAAAGCTTATGGTGATTCAGGTACCATATGTGGTCCTCTATTTCCTCCACTATTAGGTCTCCTTTGATCTATGTTGGAGTGAGTTTGTTGCAAAGGTCGGTTTTCCATTATTTGAGACATGTCAAAATCATGAGGTATCTTGGCTCCACTTTGTGCCATCATGTGTAAAAAGTATTGTCTATCCCTCCTCATTATTTCCTCAACCAATCTATTGAAATGGGGATTCATAATGCATTCTTCCACATCTGCTGAATGTATTGAAAAGTTGTCCACATTGTCATTGTGTGTAGCATTGTTGTTTATAATGTCTGTGTTCTCCACATGTGGAATGTTTCTATAGACATCCATGTCAGGCAATGTAGTGTGCTCAGGATTGAAAAATAAATTGTTGTCATACTCATAAGAACTCATGTTTGCGGACTCTTGAGCCTCTTTAGTTTCTCTCCTAGATTTTTGAAGACGGGTTTCAACCATGAACTAGGTATTGACCAAGATGTGTAAGACTAGATGAAAAATGGAAAAAGTATGGAAGACCAAGAGTTGGATGGAAAGTAAATGAATCTAAGGTGTACTTGCAATGTCCAAAGTGTAAGACCAAGTATGTATGTAGTAGAGTAGGTGTGACTTCCAAAGAGAGGATAGTTTCTCTTGATGAGGTAAGCTGACCTTTGACTCTAAGTAAGACCAAATGAGACCCAAAGGTAAGAAACCTTGATGAGGGACCACTTAGCAAAGTGTTGTTGTATGTAGTGTGTGGACAAAGTATGATGAGGACAAGCAAGTGACCTTTTGACTCAAGTTTAGACAAGTATGAATGTAAAATGAGATGTGAAGCAATGATGGACTATGTGAGACCCAAAGACCAGTTGAATGCTAGATGAAACCTGAAGAAACAACCTAGGAAGCTCAAGTATTCCGAAACTGATTTCTTTTGTTTGCTGGACTATGAAATTTCTCAATTCTGGACACAGACACACCTGTATACTTCACAGACGCGGTTATCCGACACATACGTGTCTCTGTTCGACACAGACGCTTCTAGACACACAGACGCTGATAGAAATAACACAGACGCGTTTCTGCAACATAGACGCTCTTTTCTGAAACCTGCAAAATAAAATTTGTCAAAAACACAGACGCGATTCCAGATTTCACAGACGCGCCAGAAAATCAAAAACGCGATCCGAAAGTGCGTAGACGCGGAAAAACCTAAAATGCTGTCGAAAATGTCCGATCTGCAACAAGGAGGTTAAATGCAAAGGGATAAGAGTCCCACCGGGCATGCCAAAATGTTTATGGTGAAAATGGATAACAATAATAACAATATTGAAAGGCTAAATGAATCCAACCACAAAACCCTAGCCTAACAACAACAAAGATCCACCATAACATATGAAGATTACCTAAGACAAATGTAAATAAAACAAAAGCACAAAGATTATACCATCACATGTCCAATAGGGTTTTGAATCTCCATTCTTCCTATCTCCATTGATCTTGCTTGATATATTTGCTCTCAGATTTTATGTGCACAAGAGCTGAACAAAGAACGGAATGTGGTTGCAAGTAGGATCGTAGTGTAGCCAAAATGATCATTAGGGTTTGATAATGAAGGAGGAATCTTCTTAAATAGAAGACACCATAAGAAATGGAGGGATAAGATTGAGAGGTGTAAAAAAGGAGGTCGGCTAGGATTAGAGGGTAGGTAGAGGAAATAATAAAATAATGAAAGAGGTAGGTAGTGTAGGAATTAAGAGATGAATGACATGTGTCATGTGTAGAAAAAGATAATGAATTAATTAAATAAATAAAGATTTATTTAATTTATAGAAGAAGTGGGATAATTAAATAAATAAAATATTTATTTAATTAGGAAAAGGATAATTTAAATAAATAAATATATTTATTTAAATGAGAAATAAGGCTAGAAGAGGATAAATGAATTAATTAAATAAATAAAGATTTATTTAATTAATAGAAGAATTAGGCTTAGATAATTAAATAAATAAAATAATTATTTAATTAGACATGACAATTTTAGGTGTCTACAGTGACGACCAGGCCTCCACAAGCGATGAGGGCGAGAGGCTATAGCAGAGACAACGGATGAGGAGTCTGAGTCCAGACCGAGTTGTACCAGTGGCTAGGGCTCTTCCATCGTCGCTAGTTGCACCACAAGTCGCGCCATGAGCATGACCAATAGCAGTAGCGACTATAGAGGGATCCTCTAGCAGGGTGCCTGCACAAGATCTAAAATAGTAGAGGAGCGATCCCAGTATGCACTTGTAGTTTCAGTTGATCTACTTTACTCTTTTCTTTGTATATGCATAGATGTAGAGAATTTTTTTTTGACATGATGGATAGTGATGTGAAATGTGTTGTACCTGCAGAGAGCATAGCCAAGTGGTTGAGCTTCATCCACCAAGTGTTTGTAGAGGTCATCCTTGATGTGTAGACCCGGGGTCCTATGTTGGATGCCTACTGACCCCTCCAATCAGCAGGGAGACATGTGCATCTATCCTATCCTGGAGCACAGCTACTGACAACATATGAGGAGGATCAAGTGGAGCAGGTGCAAGGAGCGACACATCTAGCCATTGTGACGAGGCAATAGGATCAGGCCTTGCAGGAGGTCTGCACTGTCCTCGGAGAGAGAGACCACGCAAGGATGTGAGCTGAGAGTGCTAAGAGGGCACGTGATTCTCTATAGAGCCAGGTCAATGACCTCCGACGATAGGTGGATGTTGCACAACAGGGAACCACAGGTCACTTAGACCACCCCTAAGTGCGCCAGTTGATGGGAGATCCCGAGGCATCACGCCAGCGAGAGATGGTGGCACGGGAGGAGCTGATGACAAAGTGAGAAATTATGGCTGAGTTGAGGGGCCTACAATTGCGGAGCACTACGATTGTGGGATCACAGTCAACCTCAATCAGAAAGCCTCCTTGCCAAAACCAAGATCCTCCAATGCCAATGACTTCAGGGACTCGCCCACTAGGGCAGTCATGACACATTTTTTATTCACTTCATGTACAACATTATTTTGGTATATACATGGATGTATTTATGTATATCAGATACATATATGATTGTTGGCATTGCATGAAGATTGCATTGGAGAAGTATAGTATTGTCGTTGATGTCAATTGCAACTAGTAATGAAGCAAGTATAGCTACCGGTAATGATGCAATAAAGCAATTGGTGTAGATGAAGTGAAGATCAACTGGTAACCCTAACCAGTTGAGATGTAAAACCCTAATCGATGAAGTTTGGAGATCGGTTGTGATGATCTATGACCGAATGATGATCGATGATGAATATGCCACGTAAGCATCTTGCATGTGATGAGTTTTGAAATGGATTTGGCGCATAAGAGATAACCATTTATCTTGGGAATGATCAAATGCAGAGCATGAAGTGAAAAACGTATGATGTGTTACAAGATTCAATGTGCGGTGATCCAGGAATGGTTGAAGATGCCTAAAAGAATGTAATATTGATTGCATGTAATCTAACGGTCAAGATTGAACTGATATGTTTGTAATCTCTATGAGATTTGTAGGGTTTGTGTTGTGTTACCGATCTAATGTATTTGTTTATAAGGTCGATGACTTGTTTCAATGAAGTGTTGGCAATTTGGTTAAGTGTGAAACTGATTGTTGCCGAACCAGGAGGTGTGTCTACAGAATGTTGTGAAGGCAGATAGGAGCAATAAAGGATCTAATTAAGCAAGGAAGTGCTATTTCCAGATCAGTCAAGAACCTGTTGTTCTCTAACTATTACAACAGTTAAATCCCTTAACTGGGTAAGCTTTAACAGGCTTGTTGTTAAAATCCTCTAACCAGGTGATCCATTAGCTTGGATTTGAAATCCTCCACCGAGGTTACCTTTAATAGGGTATTTGTATTCAATCCCTTAACCGAGTGGTCCTTAACCGGATCTATTCCTAATAGGACATTATTGTATAAGCTTCTAGCAAGACTTGGCTCCTAACAGGGCAAACTTTAGAAGAGTTCAAAATACTTATGGGTATTCATCCCCACCGTGGTTTTTCCCATTTGGGCATTGTGTCAAGTGGTGAATGATTTTGTGGATGTGTTTTTTATATGATTGAATTGAATGACTGGTAAATCTGCATAGATATATTTGAATGACTGAAAATGATCTAAAATGTGTTTTTACTAGTATTAGTAAAGTGGTTTAAGGTTTTGTCAAATGGTAATTAATTTTCAAAATCTATTGCATTATGTCATTGAGTATTAGGACAATCGGTAAAGTTTAACAGTGCAGTTGCAAATTTGTCTAAGTGTCTAAACTGGTATACTTTATGAGTTGATTCAGAGTTGAAAGTTTGTTTGGTGAAAGTTTAGTTTATTTTCTATCTACTAATTCATCCCCCCTCTCAGTAGTTGATTGGATCTTTATAGTTTCATCATATTATCAATTGGTATCAGAGCATTTCAGGTCCTCTTGAGTATAAGCCTAACAACTTGAGGAAAAGATCTAGGAGAAAATGATGAAGAGAGAAGGTTCAAAGTTTAATAGAGATGACTACATAATCTAGAGTGATAGGATGAAGATTTACATCAAGAGCTTAGGAAATCAATATTGGGATCAAGTTGTTACTAAGTATAACTTGCCTAGTGGAATTCTGACAAATGATCTGAAGAAGGAGCAACAAGAGAACAACCAAGCATTGGAGGCCATCATCAGTACCTTGTTCGATTCAGATTATGTTGATGTTCATGGATTGGAGACTGCATATGAAGTTTGGAAGAAACTGGAAGAAATCTATGGTCGTGATGAGCATGTAAATATTGCCAAGGAAGAGAGTCTTAGAGGAAAATTTGATGAAATGAGAATGGCTGAAGGTGAAAATATCAATAGTATGGTCAGAGAATCAAGGAGATAGTTGGAGAAATCAAAAGTGTTGGAGGTACAATGGAGGATGCCACTGTGGTTAGAAAGGTGTTGAGAACCCTTCTATCGGTCTACGCTATCAGAGTTGCAGCTATTCAAGAACTCAAATCTATTGACAAGACAAAGGTAACTATTGACTCTATCATTAGTAAATTAACTACTTTTGAATTAAATGGTTTTGATGGAAATTTTTTAGAGGTCAGAATCTACATCTAAAGCCTCGGTCTCAACCCCATCGGTAAGGAAAAGTAGAGAAGCTAGTTACAGTCATGAATATGGATCCAGCAGAGAGGTAGATGATGATGATAGCCTGATGGAACTTGAAGCATTGTTGGCCAAGTGGTTACCCAGAGGTACTGGTAAGTACAAAGGTAAACTAGCACTAAAATGTTTTTCATGTAACCGGATAAGACATATTGTTGCTAACTGTCCTAATGGAGATAATGAGGAAAAATGAGAGAAATATAGGAAGTTTAAAGGAAAGGAAAAAATAAATTGTTTCATTGTAGTGGATGAAGGTATTACAGATGAAGAATCCGAGGGTGATGCAAATGAGGACATTGTCTTTGTTTCTATCAAAGAAGAGATATGAGATTAGAAGGCATTGGTATCTCACTTGGATAATTCAGATGACTGGATTATAGATAGTGGTTGTTCACACCACATGACTGGTGATCGGAGAAAGTTTCTAACATTGAAAGAGTTTGATGGAGGTGTTGTCAGATTTGGGAATAAATCTCCCTGCATGGTGAAAGGGAAAGGATCCATCTCCCTGAATGGTAAGAGTAGTGCAGATGATGTCTATTGGGTTGAAGGTCTGAAACACAATATTTTGAGTGTTGCTCAACTCAATGACAAAGGTTACCCATTAGAATTCAAGAATAGAGTTTGCAAGATCTTTGGAAGAAAAGGTGAACTGATTGCAACTAGTAAACAAAGCAAACATAATCTTTTTCACTTAAACTCTAAAGTCAATAGTTGTTTGATTGCAAAAGTTGAAGATAGTTGGCTTTGGCATCAAAGGTTTTTCCATATGCATTTTGATAACATTGTAAGAGTCAGCAAGTCAAAATCAGTAAGAGGTTTGTCATAGTTGGACAAATCGGTGAATGCTTTGTGCAAGGAATGTCAGTTAGGGAAAATGACATCCTCAACCTTCAAGAGCAAATCTTTCTCAGCTGAACATTTTCTAGATTTGGTTCATACTAACCTATGTGGACCAATGAGGACTAGGATTATTCAAGGAGATCGGTATTTCATGATATTTACCAATGACTGCTCAAGGATGATGTGGGTCATATTCTTGAAAGAAAAGACAAAAGATTTCAGCAAATTTAAGGCATTCAGAGCCTTGGTTGAAAATGAAAGTGGAAGGACACTGAAATGTCTAAGGACTGATCAAGGTGGTGAATTTACTTTAGAGGAATTCACTAGATACTGTGAAGACAATAGAATCAAGAGGTAGTTATCTGCACCAAGTACACCACAATAGAACGGTATTGCAGAAAGGAACAATTGGTCAGTAGTTGAAGCTGCTAGGACTATGTTAGTTCAAGGAGGTGTTGCTAAGACATTTTGGAGAGAAGCTATCAACACAACTATTACACAATGAACCGGATATTGGTTAAAAGAGGTAAAGGCAAAACACCCTATGAATACTGGTATGGTAGATCATTGAATGTCAGTTACTTCAAAAAATTTGGTAGCAGATGCTTTATTAAAAGATGATTATATTGGTAAGTTTGATGCCAAAAGTGATGAAGGTATATTTCTTGGTTACTCCACCAAGAGCAAAGCTTACAAGTGCTACAACAACCAGACTAAGAAGATCATTGAAAGTGTTAATGTTTGAGTTGATGAATTTCTTGAGAAATTAGAAGAAACTAGCAAGGAGAAGGAAGAAGAAGAGCCTAACACACTATTTTTGGAACTGGAATCAGTAAAGCTAGAAGTTGGAGAACTAAACACAAAAGCCCCAATCAACCAAAATAGGAAGGTCCAGGAAAGGGTGAAGAAAGTGAAGAAGAAGAAGAAAAACCTGAAAATCAAGATCAAGTTATTCCAAGGTATGTAAGACTCAATCACAACCTTGATCAAATTATTGGAGACAAGGATGTAGGTATGTTAACTAGAAGAAGGCTAAGAGACAACTCTTGTATGATTTCCACCATTGAGCCTTGAACTACAAAAGAAGCCTTTGCAGATGAAGACTGGATCAAGGCAATGGAAGAAGAACTTGACTGGATAGAAAAGAATAATAATTGGTCATTGGTGCCCAGACTGGAAAACAAGAATGTCATAGGCACAAAGTGGGTATTTGGAAACAAACTGAACAAAGATGGAGTAGTGGTGAGGAATAAAGTCAGACTAGTATGCAAAGGATATGCACCAGAGGAAGGTGAAGACTATGGTGAGACATTTGCACTAGTAGCAAGATTGGAAAGAGTAAGGACTTTACTTGCATTTGCAGCATACAAAGGATTTAAAGTAAATCAAATGGATGTTAAGTCAACATTTTTAAATGAAATATTGGAAGAAGAAGTCTACATAGAACAACCAGATGGTTATGCATTGACCGAAGAAAAGGATATGGTGTGTAAGTTACATAAGGTACTATATGGTTTGAAACAAGCACCAAGCGAATGGTATGAAAGATTGCACTCTCACTTAGTAAAGATAGGTTTTCAAAGAACCATTGAAGATAGTAATATTTATCTCAAGACATAAGGAGATAAAATACTGGTAAGTGAGGTATTTGTTGATGATATCATTTTTGGAGGAAATGATTATATGTGTCATGATTTTGCTAATGAAATGAAGAATGAGTTTGAGATGTCACTAGTAGGTGAGATAAAAAAAAATTCATAGGTTTGCAAATCTAATAGATGAAGGAAGGTATTTTTATCACACAATCCAAGTATGTGATGGAAGTGTTAAGAACTTTTGGAATGGGAGATTGTAAACTAGTTGGAACACCAATGGTTATAGGTTGTAAATTGTCAAAGGAGGATGATTCTGCACTAGTTGATGAAAAGGAATACAGGTCCATGATAGGTAAGCTACATTATGTTGTCCACAGTAGATTGGACATTGCTTATGCAGTAGGCTTGGTTGCCATATTTCAGAAAATCCCAAAGGAGTCACACATGGTTGCAACCAAAAGAATTTTCAGATGCTTGAAAGGCGCTATAGATAATGGATTATGGTATCCATGTGCAGAAAACTTTGACTTAAAGGTCTATACTGATGCAGATTTGGCAGGCAATATTGATGACAATAAGAGTACAACCGGAGGAGCATTTTTTCTTGGAGGCAGATTAGTATCTTGGACCAGCAAGAAACAGAGTTGTATCTCTCAATCAACAACATAAGTTGAGTATGTTGCAGCTTACATGAATTGTACCCAAGTAAACTGGATGAAACACATATTGGAAGGTTTCAAGCTAAAGATATCAGAATGGGTAAGAATTTTCTATGATAACACAAGTGCTATAAATATTTCAAAGAACCTGGTGTTGCATGCTAGGGCAAACCATATAGAGTTGAAGTATCATTTCTTGAGAGAAAAATTTCAAAGCAAGGATGTATCATTGGAGCATGTTACCACTAAAGAGCAACTTGCAGATATTTTTACTAAGAATCTACCTAAGGCTACATTTGATTACCTTAGAGGTAAGTTAGGGGTTGTACCCCTACATGAAGTCAATTAAGAAGATAGGAAAGCCATCAATCCAAGAGCCTATTGAAAATCTTGAATAAGGATTGGTGAAGAATGGAGCTACTCCACAAGGGGAGCAACTAATTTCATATCGGTGAAGCATGGATGAGAACCAGAATGGTTTACCTTCACTTTGGCATTGTTGTCAAAGGGGGAGAATAAATGTATATGATTGATAGCTAGTTACCAGCTGAAGATATGAAGATACAGTTGAAGGATTTGAAGGATAGTACATGATTGGAAAATATAAACCAGGATTCCTATACCTGTATATGTGCTTTACTCTCAATCATGACAATCAATTGGTATTGATATTTGTATTGCCATCAATGCCAAAGGGGGAGAATGTTGGCATTGCATGAAGATTGCATTGGAGAAGTATAGTGTTGTCATTGATGTCAATTGCAACTGGTAATGAAGCAAGTATAGCTACTGGTAATGATGCAGTAAAGAAATTGGTGTTGATGCAGTGAAGATCAACCGGTAACCCTAACTAGTTGAGATGCAGAACCCTAACTGATGAAGTTTGGAGATCGGTTGTGATGATCTATGACCAAATGATGATCGGTGATGAAGATGCCATGTAAGCATGTTGCACATGATAAGTTTTGAAATGGATTTGGCGCGTAAGAGATAACTGTTTATCTTGGGAATGATAAAATGCATATCATGAAGTGAAAAATGTGTGATGTGTTACAGGATTCAATATGGGGTGATCTAGGAATGGTTGAAGATGCCTAGAAGAATGTAATGTTGATTACATGTAATCTAATGGTCAAGATTGAATCGATATGTTTATAATCTCTATGAGATTTGTAGGGTTTGGGTTGTGTTACTGACCTAATGTATTTTCTTATAAGGTCGATGATTTGTTTCAATGAAGTGTTGGCAATTTGGTTAAGTGTGAAAGTGATTGTTGTCGAACCAGGAGGTGTGTCTGCAAAATGTTGTGAAGGCAAATAGGAGTGATAAAGGATATGATTAAGCAAGGAAGTGTTAAGTCAAGAACCTGTTGTTCTCTAACCATTACAATAGTTAAATCCCTTAATCGGGTAAGCTTTAACAGGCTTGTTGTTAAAATCCTCTAACTAGGTGATCCATTAGCTTGGATTTGAAATCCTCCACCGAGGTTACCTTTAATAGGGTATTGCCTTTAATAGGGTATTTATAGTCAATCCCTTAATCGAGTGGTCCTAATCTCGTTGGCCACTGCATAAAGGGCACCAGCTCATGAAGGACAGCCATCCTCTAATCAGCAAAGCACTCACTAACATCAAACTCGGCCCCTGGAATGGCAAATTCAAGAATTGAATTGAGACCCACCAGCCACTAATCATCTAGGATAGCCCACACAACCCATTCCACATTTTTTCGTGGTCACCCAATTCTAATCCCCATGCCACCACCATAGTTACCACATCCATGTTCGAGCGATACCTATTTTTTGCCTCCAGAAACACCTCCCCGAACAACGATTCCATGATTCAGATGAATTCAACATCCTTCACCTTGAACAGTCATTTCATGCGAAGCAAAGAAACCAGGCCGAAAAAAGGAGCCTACGACTTGTCAGTGTAAAGAGGGAAGTTAGCCTCCATTCTCGCCAACCACCTCAAATTGATGAAAAAGGATGAAAGGGAATGAATACCATCACATCCCCCAACTGCTAATTTATCAAACCTCCCACATGTGCCATCTCATCACACATAAACACATTCCCTGCCAAATCATAAATGCTTCATAATGAAACAGGGTGCCAATTCAAAACTCGAGAAAAATGGTACAAAAATCCTCCACACGAGCTTCTCCAATTTCATTGAAGCCAACTGCCCATTTTGATAGAGTGTCAGCCACATCATTTGCTGACCTACGAAGATGACCCACTTTGAAACCTTGAAAATCAACCAACTCATCCCTAATAACATGTATTAATTTACTCAAGTGCCATGCTTGACAATCACCCGCAATAATAACATTGACAATTATTAACGAATCCCCTTCAATGTGAATTTTGGACAAGCCCAAGGATTTAGCAAAGCGAATTGCCATTAAGGTTGTCATTCCTTACACAATATTATTAGATCCATTATCAATTCTCTAGGCTCCAAACGCCAAAATATCACCTTTACAATCTCGAGCCACAACTCCAATCCTTGAAGGCCTCAGATTGCCTTTGGAGGCACTGTCAAAATTTATTTTAACCCATCCTTCTTCTGGTTTACACCATTCAACTTTTGCCTGACAATCAGGACTCAGATCCACTCGACTGAGCCCATTAACGAGAATATTATTGACAAATATTACTGTCGTGCCTGTGAAGTGTGATACCTGCAGTTGCAACACAAACACTCAATAGATCATTACAAGCATGGTTAGCAAATAATAAGAAAACAAAGATGAACCATGACAAAGCGACCTATCACCTCCTAAGAGATATGAGTATGGATTTGCTCTCAGATCTAGAGAAGCAATCCCAATGACTTGACTACACCTAGACAGAGGATTTGAAATGATGATGATATGCATAGATGGGATTGAATATGCTAAATTGATCGAAGAGACTAATTAAGCTAATGACATGCATGATTAAGCTATGATGATGGTGCAATTAAGCTAGAAAATAGATTGATTAAGCTACATGATTCAACAATTATGCTAGAAAATGATCAAATTAAGCTAATACAATTGCTTATAACAAAAATGCTCAAATGATATGCCTATAGTAACAATGACTAAATTGATAATGAGATGGGATCCTTTGTGCTCCAAAATGGGGGATATTTATAGGATTTCCAAGGCTAGGGGTGAGGTGGCAGGAATCAACGGTCAAGATTAAGTCTAAAGCTATCAAGGGTGAAATTGGAGAAGGTTGGAGAAGAGGTTGGAGGAAGAGACACTTGTCATCTCTATGGTGACAAGTGTCAAGGAGCCTTGCTCATAAAAGGGCAAGTGTCCAAGAGATGAGACATGTGGCCAAAGTGCCATGTGTCTCAAGAAGAAAATATCCACACCATAGGAGGTTAGGATAAGGAGGTTAGAATGTGCAAGATAGGATAGGGTTAGTTAAACCTGAGGTTAGGTGGAATGGGTTAGGTTAGAGGGATGGTTAGGTTAGGTGGTTAGAAGTTAGGAGGCATGTGGGTAATTTGAATTTAAAAATTCAAATAATAGGAAAAGACTAATTAATTCTCAACAACTCATAAATTGATTTATTTTAATTAATTAGGGGATTAGAATAATTGATTGAAATGGGGAAGGAAAGATTAATTAATTTGAATTAATTAATCAAAGGGGACTATGGAATTAACTTAATGAATAAATCCTTAGATTTATTAATAAGTAGATGAAAGGGAGAATTTAATCAAATTGTCTAATGAATTCAATTAAATTAGGAAGGGGGATTAATTAAATAATTGCTTATTTAATTAATTATCTTCACACCATTTTTAGGTGTATACATTTTGCCCCTCTTTGAAGCTAGGTGTAATGACACGTCGATTCAAATAATAATCTCATTTTGATGATGATATTAGTTTGATAGGATGCCCCAGCTATTGATTGATAAATTATGATATGATGATGCCCCCTCGGGAGATCAATTAAGATAATTGACCTTTGAAGTGTTTGGATCTTTGCGAAATTGATATCCCAATTAGAAACGATTTGATTTCTGCAATTGTGGTAAATGAAAGTGCGATTTCTACGATCACGATGATGTGGTTTTTGATTATTGATAAAGCTTGATTGATTAGATTGATAAGATCAAGATTCAGTCTGGTTTCAGGAATGACACCTCCTATAAAAGACCAAGATGATCAAAGCGTCTGGTTTCAGGAACGATATATCTTGTATAAGACATGATTAGAACGTCTGGTTTCAGGAAAGATACATCCTGTATAAGACATGATCAGAACATCTGGTTTCAGGAAAGATACATCCTATATAAGACATGATAGAATCGATTTAGATGTGATCGATTTATAGAATTGATAAGGTTGATTGGATAAATAATTGTCAGTTTGTTGATATCAAGTTGCAGGAAGATTTAGATATGCTGATGTTGGTTCTATTGAGGGGGGAATATAAGATTTTCACTGGGTCGATAATATCTGGAGAGAGATGAGTCATCATTCTGATTGCGTATACACTCATGATGATGCCTTGATGATTCCTGCGATAGATTTAACCTTAGATAAAATGAGAATGTGGGATCCCATGCAAGAATGAAATGCAAGCCAAATGCAAAGCGACGACCAGACCAGTCATTGGGTTATTGCATTTTGTTATCATTGAGATTTTTTTTAAATATGGGAAGTAATTGCAAACATCAATGGTATAATTAAACCATGATGACCTGAGCATGATTTTCTTGGATTTTGATATTGCAAGTTAGCACAAGCATCGAGGTATAATTGAACCGAGATGACCTGAGTGTTGCTTGTGTAAAATAGGCAGTATTAATCATTTCAATATGCAAATCAGAAATGTCTTCGATGATACTCCGATGATCATGTCCTGAGACAAATTTGCACATATTAATGATTAATTTATAAACAACAGACAAGAAAAATATCATGTTCCTTCCTTGTTCCTCTAGTCAAAGGCATCCTGAAGTAACTCAGAAATCATGATAGCGAAAATCAAGATAGAAAAGTTGAACAATTATGTTAAAATCATTATCCAAAAGATATCATCCATTGAAAGGTGTGTGATGTGCTTAGACTGACATGCGATAGTTTGATGGTTGATAATTTGATCTCATGTTCGACATTGAATGTGTCTCAGTTTTAGCTTGATAAGTGTTGCCTAACTGTTGTTCTTCCTGTTTGATTAAGCTCAAAATGATCAAAAAATTTGCCCCCAGCTAAGTGGAGGATTTTGCCCCAAGCCTAGAAACAAATTCAGTATGATATACCCAATGATCCAAACCATGGTAAGGAGCCACCCAGGATGCCTGCATATGTACAAGGCTTTATTATGGATATGAACAATGTTGAAGGAAAAGAATGCAAGCAGAAGGATGCATGAACTAATAGATGGAAGAGCTAGCAGATAGATAGCACCTGTTTGCCAGGTTTTCACCATTTGTTTTTACTGCACTTTTTCTCATATTTGATTTTTTGAATTTTCTACTTTTTCACTTTTTGGGGATTTTTCTGCTTTTTCACTTTTTTTTTGATTTTTCTGCTTTTTCACTATTTTTGGATTTTTCTGCTTTTTCACCGTTTTTGGATTTTTCTGCTTTTTCACTATTTTTGGATTTTTCTGCTTTTTCACTGTTTTTGGATTTTTCTGCTTTTTCACTGTTTTTGGATTTTTCTGCTTTTTCAGACATAAAACTTCTTCAGAGGCATGTTATTGATGGGTTCCTCGAGCTGATCCCTGTCCTGTATTGATAGCTGATATGCTCCTGACCCAAATACTGTTGTGACCACAAATAGACCTAACCAGGTTGGTTCAAACTTTCCTTTCTTTTCTCTATCTGCCTGGTTGCGTGGATTTTCCTTTAGTACTAGGTCCCCAACTTGAAAGACTCATGGTTTGACCCTGTGATTATAACTCCAACACATTCTTTGTTGATATACCTTTAAATGATCAAAGGCATTTTGTCTTTGTTCATGGATCAATTCTAACTCCTACAATCGAGACACTCGTTGTTCTTCATATGGGATAAGACCTTTTAATGATACTTGTAGAGAAGGTATCTCTACTTCTATTCGCAGTATTGCTTCTGATCCATAGACAAGAGAGAAAGGTGTGGCACCTATTGGTGTGTGGATACAAGTACGGTAGGCCCATAAAGCAGGGTTCAATTGAATATGTCGATCTCTTCCAGCATTATTCACTGTCTTTTTGAGGATTTTCCGAATAGTTTTGTTTGATTCTTCTGCTTGCCCATTCCCTTGTGGATAGTAGGGTGTGGAAAATTTGTGTTGGATCTTGAATTTCTCACATAGTTCTTGTACATCTTGATTCTTGAATGGTCGCCCATTATTAGTGATAATGGTCATGGGTATTCCATAGCGACATATGATGTAGTTCAAGATAAATGCAACAATTTGTTTTTCTGTGATATTTGTGAGAGGTACTGCCTCAATCAATTTTGTGAAATATTTTGTAGCTACGAGGATGAATTTGTGACCATTAGATGAAGAAGGATTTATCTTTCCTACTACATCAAGACCCCATTGGCAGAAAGGCCAAGATGTTGCCAAAGCATGAAGTTCTTGTGCTGGTACATGAATCAAATTCCCATGGATCTGACATTGTTTGCATGTTCTAGCTATCTGAAAAGAATCTCATTCCATATTTGGGCAACAATAGCCCAAGCGTATGAGTTTTTTCGAAAGGGTAAGACCACTTGAATGAGTGCCACAAATGTCGTTATGGACTTGATTTAAGGCCTTCTTAGATTCTTCTTGTTCAAGACATCTTAAAAGAGTACTATCTAGAGCTCTTTTAAACAGGGTATCCGCGACGAGAGTATAATGGGAGGATTGGCGAATAAAGTTTCTCTTTTGATTTTTTGATAAGTCAGGAGGGAGGATGATATCTTTTAGGTATTCGTAAGTTTGGCCATAGCGGGAGGAATCATACCCAACAAGGTGATATATAGTTTGGGAATCAAGACAATTATGAGCAGGGTAAAATAACTCTTCCACCAGGAATTCATAACGTTGTTGATTTTCCTGTGTCTGAAGGAGAGAAGCAAGTGTAGCCATGGCATCCATTGCTTTGTTGTCATTCCTTGGAATCTGCTGAAAAATTATTTTTACAAAGTATTTCTTGATACCATCAACCATCTTTTTATAAGGCATTAATTTTTTGTCCTTTGTTTGATAATCATCATTAATTTGATTGATGACAAGCTGAGAGTCTCCAAAGACTTAAAGTTTTGTAATGTTCCATTCTATAGCCATTTTGATGCCTGTAACCAAAGCTTCATATTCTGTTGTATTGTTGGTGCATGGAAAGCTTAATTTGTATGCTTTTGGAATTAAATGACCTTGTGGTGTGATGAATAGAATACCTGCTCCTAATCCACGTTGTGTATATGAACCATCAAAGTATAATTGCCATGTTTTTGTTGTGACTATTAGGATATCAACATCAGGAAACTCAATGTGCAAAGGATGATTATCTTGAAGCGGTATCTCGGCCAATTGGTCTGCAATGACTTGTCCCTTTATAGGTTTTATGTCAATATATTCAATATCAAACTCACTCAGGATCATAATCCATTTTGCTAGTTGTCCAGTTAATGTTGCCTTGCTGAGTAAATCCTTCAAAGGATCGATTTTAGCTATCAACTTGATGGAGTGAGATAATAGATAGTGTCTTAATTTTTTAGAAGCAAAAACTACCGCCAAGCATGCTTTTTTTGTTGGTGAATAGTTGAGCTCGTATCCCACTAGTGTTTTGCTGATGTAGTAGATGGCTCATTCTTTATCTTCATTATCCAGTTGTGCAATTAGAACTCCTAATGATACTTTAGTGGTTGATACATAGAGTAACAATGACTTTCTTGGAATTGGTGACACTAGGACAGGTGGTTGCATGAGATATGCCTTGATCTTGTTGAATGCATCCTCACATTGATGGTCCCACTTGAAATGAACATTTTTGTGTAATAGATGAGTAAATGGTTGACATTTATCTGCCAGTTGAGCAACAAATCTTCTGATTGACTGGAGTCTTCCTTGGAGTGATCTGAGTTGACTTATATTCTTGGGAGATGTCATTTCCATGATTGCTTTGACCTTAGCTGGATCTACTTTGATACCTCTAGCTGAAACAATGTATCCCAATAGCTTGCCTAAAGTGACACCAAAGGCACATTTCTTAGGATTGAGTCGTAGCTTATATTGTTCTAACTTGTCAAAGATCTTTTCTAGTATTCCTATATGGTCTTCTCTGTTGTATGATTTGGCCAAGATGTCATCCACATAATCTTCCATGAATGTATGCATCATGTCATGGAATATCGTTGTCATAGCTCTCTGATATGTACCACCTACGTTCTTTAGTCCAAAAGGCATGACGCTCCAACAGAAATTACCCCACGGGCATGTGAAAGTTGTCTTTTCTTGATCTTCAGGTGCTATTTTAATTTGATTGTATTCGGAGAAACCATCCATTAGAGAAAACATGGAGTGTCCAACAGTTAAATCCACAATGATGTCAATGTTAGGCAAAGGAAAGTCATCCTTTGGACATGCATTATTAAGATCTCTGAAGTCTGTGCAAACTTTGATACTTTTGTCTGGTTTGGAGACAGGAACAACGTTGGATACCCATTGAGGATAAGCTATAGGTCTGATGAATCTGACATCCAGTAATTTCTTTAATTCTACTTTGACTAGAAGAGCAATATGCAGATGCATTTTCCTTAATTTATGTTTAATTGGTTTGGCTCCTGGACTAACATTTAAGTGATGCATAATAAGATCTGGATCTAACCCCAACTGTTAGGTCCCAGAGACAACTGAGAGGGGCGGGTGAATCAGTTGTCAAATAAATTCAAACCAAAAACAACTTAACCAACCTTAATGCTTAATACCGGTAAACCAAACTTTATGTCGGTAGACAGTTTATCAGTTAATTATAGTACCGGTAAAGATTAATGCATGTAACAGAAAGACAATAACATCCACAACACATAACACCAATGTTTGTACGTGGAAACCCTGTAAGGGGAAAAACCACGGTGGGAAACCTTACCCACAATCAGATGATACTACTGCAAATAGTATGTGTATACAAATGGGGTTTGCACATGCAGAAAGGCCAAGCGCCTAGAGCTCATTGCTCAAACACGAATAGGAGTCACACTGACTACAATTGGATGGTTAAATCCAATAATGATTTACTTCTTAAAATAGCATCTTCATATGCTAGATTTAGTACTGGTGTAGTTCTGATTGCTTTCACAAAAACCTTGCTTCACCTTCAAATGATGTCTGCGTGTATTAGGCTGACTAGGAGTAGGAGCAGTATAACCATTATTTGTAACATCTCAGATGTCCTTTCCAATGCAATTCAAATGTGTCTCCATTCTGATCTTCCATATGCCATAGTTGGTTCCATAAAGTTTAGGATCGTCCTTCCTAAAATAGTTAGTAGACATTAGATCTCCTCAAGCTGTTAAACTTCTGCAAAAAGAGGACTAAGCTCTGATACCAATTGTTAGGTCCCAGAGACAACTGAGAGGGGCGGGTGAATTAGTTGTCAAATAAATTCAAACCAAAAACAACTTAACCAACCTTAATGCTTAATACCGATAAACCAAACTTTATGTCGGTAGATAGTTTATCAGTTAATTACAGTACCAGTAAAGATTAATGCATGAAACATAAAGACAATAACATCCACAACACATAACACCAATGTTTGTACATGGAAACCCTGTAAGGGGAAAAACCACAGTGGTAAACCTTACCCGCAATCAGATGATACTACTGCAGATAGTATGTGTATACAAATGGGGTCTGCACATGCAGAAAGGCCAAGTGCCTAGAGCTCACTGCTCAAACACGAATAGGAGTCACACTGACTACAATTGGATGGTTAAATCCAATAATGATGTACTGCTTAAAATAGCATCTTCATATGCTAGATTTAGTACCGGTGTAGTTCTAATTGCTTTCACAAAAACCTTGCTTCACCTTCAAATGATGTTTGCGTGTATAGCTCTGCTTATTCTCGCATATACCTTCTTACAATTCCTCTTCTCAATCGCATATCGATCTTACAAATAAGATCTTACATATATACCATAACCTAAGACCAATTTTAGTAGATCGGCTCTAAAAGATATCACAATAAAATAATTACAAGTAACCAATGCAATATCTGATTCAACATGTCAGCTTAATGCATTTACAATAACAACAAAATCATTTCCAAAGCATGTCGTGCTGATCTAGAATAGATAAGCCTGTCGGTGTATAACCTGGACCTATTTGCTGGTAACAACAAATATGCAAATACGAATATACCAATGAAAAAATCTCCAAGACAAAGTGTCCAAACGATGTCTTCGACATAACCAAATATTTTCCATGTCATTCCCAAGTGTCGATGAACATTATATCCGTCAGTGTACTAGATACTGGTGACTATGCATAAGTCGCTTGCCGGTGAACATTGCCAATTCTCCAAGGTGCCAGAGTTGATAAGTGTTAATAGGTGTTGACATCAATGACCAAACCATATCAATATAACCAAAATACCAACACTGACATGTCTGCATATGACCAGGTGAAATTGATTTTCTGTCATTTGAAGAATTATATATATTGTTGCATTTCTTTTTCTGACATAGAGGTTGCTGGATGTAGGATCTTTGGTTGCTTTGTTAACCTAATGTAAACTGCCTTTGTTGGTTTTATCAAAATGGATGACTTTTCTTGATAGTACTCAGGTAAAGTGTCAAATCTCCCATCTTCTAGCGTCTCAAGGAGGTTTTCACCGTTAGATACGTCCTTTCTTTTTACTTTTTCCTGATCTAATGTTGCCAAGAAATGGTTTTCAGTATTAGACCTGATATTGTTTTCTTTATTTTCCTTTTTGCGAGTAGGAGATTTGGCACCCACTTGACTAGGAGATGCGTTGATGAAATTCTTGGTGAAAGTTGTTGTGGGTTCGATTGCATTAAGATATGCATATACAACATGGTCATTCAGAAAGGTATCAATGGCAATATGTGCTTCATTTTCCCAATCAATAAGTTTGGCATGGATTAGAGGTAGGGGATCATCAGGTTGAGATATTGCGAGAGTATCAAGGGTCATGATGGATGTATCAAAGTTTTTGATATGTATGTCGATGTCTAGAATGATACTCTCATCAGAATGACCTCACACAAGAAGCTCTTGATTGTCATCGATTAAGTCCAAGTCAGCCGAATGTGATTCTGATTCAAGTGAACCAATTCCTAACGTTTGCTTTGCATACGTGTGAACTACATCGACTCTTACATCTTCTTCAAAGCAATTTTCTTTAGCTAATTCTTCAGAGTGATAGGAATCCCATTCCCATTCATCATAATCTATCTCATTTGCAGCTTGCAATCTATAGATTTGTTCATATAGTGTTTGGTTTGTTTCTTCAGCTTTTCTTGTTATATCTTTTATTCTTTCATATTCAACCTCTTTTGGACTGAGTTTGAGTTCTGTCAACCTTGCTACGAGCTCTCCTTGATTAGTACCAGGTTCATGCTTGTTTTGATTGAGACTTAAGGTTGCTTGAGAGGTGTTTTTAGTTTGTTTTTCTTGTTGATTTGAGGCTTGCTTCTTTTCCCATTTCATGTTTGCTTGCGTTTGTTTCTTAGCTGATGTTTCTTCTCTTTCAATTTCTAGTTGTTCTTGTCTGTTTTTATATTCCTCTTGTTGTTGGCTAAAAGATGTGTCTTCTAGTAAAGTAACTTGTCCATATCCTAAGCTTGTTTTGTCTATAGCATGTTGAGTGTAAGGTTGGATAGGTTCTGATATACCTTCTTTTATTTTCCCTATAGGACCTATTCTAGTGTATCCCATCTTTATGAGAATGTTAAATCCTTTTCCATACTTTTATGTAGGTATGTAGACATTGTTCATCTTTTGTTGAACTTCTTCGTCCTTGTATAGCCATTGTAGCACATCTTTGTCTTTTGTTTCCTCCGATAAGGTCCCAGCACTAACAAATGTTCCATCAAATATCATAATATGTTTCACAATTGGTTGTTGTTTAGAGTTTGATGGTTTTCCAAAGGATTTAGGAGAAAGTGGTAATTGTGATATTGAATATTCTCCATTCCCTCGATCTCTTAGTTGCATTTGTTTTTCCATACTTGACAAAATTGAGGCAAATGATTTTTCTTTAGATTATGTGTTTGAAGACGATGCCTCCCTATTATGAGGAACAATGACTTCTTGAGCTGGTTTCAGATTACTACAATACTGAAATGGATTTGAATCTGTTGAGATCATGATTTCCTGCCCATTGTAGGGAAACTTTAGGCACTGATGATACATTGATGGCACAACTTGTATGTCATGTATCCAAGGTCTTCCCAAGAGTATGTTGTATGATAAGTCCAAGTCTAGAACTTGGCATGTTGTGTCTTTTTGTAAAGGTCCCACTCTGATGGGTAACATCACAATTCCTTTAGAGGAACGCTCTTCTTCATCATAGGCTTTAACGGTGATCTTTTTTCAGGGATCAACTGCATCTTCTAAATAACCTAGAGCACGGACTAGACTCAAAGAGAAAATGTTTAAGCTAGCTCCTCCATCTATTAGGACATGTTTAACTCGTGTCTTATGAATGATGACTTCGATATGCAAGGGAGCATTATGGGGATGTTGCAAGGACATTTCATCTTCTTCAGTCAATGATAAGCAGTGAGGGGTTGTGAGGTGTCCCACCATGGTTTGGAATTGATCTATATCCAAATCTTTAGACACTATTGTATCTACTAACGCTCATTCAAGAATTTCTTTGTGTGCAGGTGAAAGTTTTAAAAGTTCTAAGATGGATATTTGCGCGAGCATTTTCTGCAATTACTCCACTAGATTATATTGTTTTGTAGTGGATGACGTGTTTGTTGTAGGACCCAGAAAAACAACTTTAGCTTTGCTTCTTGTGATAGCATGAGCAGGTTCTTGATTTTGCTTTTCTTTAACTACAATCACATTTACCACATTATCATATGTATGAGCGTAGTTTACCTTCGCTTTACCCTTACCATTATTTGTTGTTGATGATTCACCCTTCTCATAGTTTGGAAGCTGAGATTTAAAAGTTGTATGAGATTCATTTGTTGTATGTCCATCCACAGTTATTACTCCATTATTAATCAAATCTTGGATGACATGTTTCAACCACTGACAATTATCTGTGTGATGTCCCTTGTTTCGATGAAAATTGCAATAATGGTTATCATTCCACCAAGGGGGTTTTACTTGAGGTTTGTAGTTCCTTTCTTCTGGCAAAGTAATCAATTTGTTTGTGAGAAGTGTCTTTAGTGCTAACCTAAGGGGTTCACCAATATTTGTAAATTGCCTTCGAAAGAAATTTTTGATAGTTTCTTTTTGGTGATGATTGTTTTGCTGAGTTGCCGCTGAGTGAGTGGATAAATTAAAAACCGGTTGCTTTAGTTTCAAATTGTTGTTATCCACTATTCCAAAACTTTGTCTTATCATTGTGATTGTTGTTATTAGTGTTGTTAGGAGGATGGACTCCTTCTTTGTATATTTTCAATTCACCCTTCTTTATCATGACTTCCTCCATTCTGATACCATTATCAATCATCTTTCCGAAACTTTGATTTCCTTACATTTTTAGATGATAACTCATTTGATCATTTAGGTTGTCGATGAATATGTCCATTTTTTCATACTCTGACATTGTACGAAGATATCATGAAGCTAACCGTCTCCATCACTGTAATAATGCCATGAAAGGTTCTCCACTCTTTTGTTTGAATTACATAGGTCTAGCATTGTTACTTCATGTTGTATGTTGTAAGAGTATTATGAAACAAACTTATCCACCAATTCTAAGAATGATCTGATTCCAGGTGCAAGTTTGGAGAGCTGATCCAGTTAAGCTTTTCGGATATAATCTCATCAAGAAGGTATCCTCATGTGCAAACTCCATACTCATTGTGCAAAATTCTCGTATATGATCTTGAGGGTCAGTGCTCCCATCATATTTTTCGTATCTAGGAGTTTCACAACCTATAGGAAATGGTATCATGTTTAGATTTATGTCGAATGGATAAGGACAAATTTCTTGAAGTGAGTATCTTCTAACATTTCCTCTTTGCATATCTTGAATTTGCATTTGTAGTGTTTGTATTTGTTGTGTGAGAGTTGTGATAGGATTATCAACAGTATTTGTTCTTTCATAACCATGATTTTGCATTCTAGAAGGATCTTGGTCTCTTCTTGTGTCATCTCTATCCCTTCTTGTATCTTCATTGGATTGAATGTTATTTAGAATTTCTACGTCATCTCTTTTGGGAATGTAAGTTTCCTCATTGGTTCTGGTGTTACTAGGAATTGACGTGTCATTCATTTTGAGACCAAAAATATCCTCATATTGTTCGTTATTAGGGGGAGGGTCACTTCTCTTTTGTGTCAATTTGTTCACATCAAAATCTTGGGGGAGTGTAGCACCAGATTTTGCTAACATTAGGAAATATTTTTCTTTTTCTCCCTCCAATAATTTCTGCATAAATTTATCGAATTGAGGATCTTTCATCTCTGAGCCCTGGTTAAAACGGGCATACACGTGTGTTAGATATTGCGCTAGGATTCGATTGTCCAAAAGTTGTTTTGATAAGTGATCAACTATCAATGTAAATGTGATAGAGTGATATGACATGAAAAGATGATTCAAGTGTTTAAAAGTTTGTAAGTTTTTCGATCTTCAGTTTTGGAGTGCAATGATGATGATTTTGATAAAAACCAAGTCCAATAGGAACAATATATCCTACGATGTGGGACAAGGTTGTCCTAACCAAATGTTGTAGTTTCGTGATAAAGGATGATAGATCCTGATGAGAAACTATGTTTTGAGTGATTAGTTTATCAAAGAGGGTGATGATGCACTTTGAGATGTTTAGATCTTGAACTTGTTGAATGTGAATACTTGAAAATCTTGAGGTGTCTATTTTTAGAGTCTGATTTGACAGATGATAACTTGACCAAGTGAACCAAGAAGACAATCTAAGCACATAATGACATATAACATGTGTTTATGCTCACTGTAGACTGACCAAGCAAATATGACAGATCTGAAAAAGACATGCAAGAAGACAATTCTGGACAGACAGAGACACAAATTCGTACGACAATTTAGACAAGTTCATACGACAAACCAAAAATTTTGCACGACAAAAGACATAAACTCGTACAAGCTTTCTCACAGAACCAGACGACAAATGATGACACAAAACTCCCTACTAAACTGGTTCGTACGACAATTCTCACTAGATCGGACGATAAAAGATGACATTTTTTTTTTGCTAAACTAGCTCCTACGACAATTATCACTGGACCAGATGATAAACTAGATGCCTCATACGACAAACTAACAAACTCATATGATAGAGGACAAAATAGAGACAAAAAACTTTGTTTGGACAGATTTTCTTTTGATCAATGAAGTTTGATGTTTTGCTTCTATTTTCCAGTTTCTTAAATGTCCAATTTTCTATTTTAGGGACGAAAACACGGCAAACACGTGATATGTTAAGTGAACTCAAGAACAATACACCACCTAAGGAAGTTGGCTGAGAGAGAAAACCTTTACTTGCAAGCTTAGGTACACACCCAATAGCTAATCAAAATACAATTGTTGAGTCTCACGCAATGGATTCTCAATGCTATATTATCTGACTCCAAATGCTAATGGGGGCACGATATGGCAAGTGTCTTGGGAGAGTTATTATCTCTCTTGCACAAAGATTATCCCCCTTTCAGAGGTGAATCAGGTAGCTTCAAATTTAATTGGAACTAGTAAGGGATCTGTTCGACGCGTCGAGGTATAAACTCAATTAAGAGGTCTCCCAGCCTTGAAAACCAAGGTTTGATATACCCGAAGGTATGAAGGAGAGCTATTCCCGAGCATTGTTGTTGACTTGATTTTCATCAAATCACATTTATTTTATAGTGGGTTGGAGTACTTGGCATTAGTCGTTCCCACTTGGGTCGTTCCCCTCTCACCGACCTTAATGGCTTCGACCTTATAGGCTCCTCAGGAGGGCAAGCTCGCTAAAGATATGCACTAATGAAAGCAAAGGATGAGTTTGGCTTTCTGATCACCTAAGAAAGTTGAGAGCATACTCGCCTATAATCAAAACACATAATACATGTTTGTTCATTTCCATTAGCAAAAACAAGTGTGCCTAGAAAATCTAAAGATGACATAAAGTTTGGTTGAGTTCTCCTAGTCAACTTGCAAAATAGATACATTAGTAGTCATGATGTTTGGATGAAATGAAGCTTTGACAAGCGTAATCTTCGACAATCGTCCTACAAAAACCAGTTAGGCTGTCGAAAAAATCACAAACGGACCAGGGTTAGCATTAGTAATAACCAAATTGAAGCATGAAAACCCTAAAATGTAATCTATTTTGAAAACACAGAAACATAATTTCGTACGACAATTCTCACCAGATCGTACGACAATTCTCTCTGCTCGTACGAGGACACAAAGGAACTCGTACAAGGCAAAAAGGGAACTCGTATGAAATTCTGAATCAGACTTGACTAAAAACCTGCTAAATTGGAAATTTGATGATGCTAAGAGGCCAAAAATCTTTCCGGCCCCACGGTGGGCGCCAAAATGTCGTGCCTGTGAAATGTGATACCTATAGCTGCAACACAAACACTCAATAGATCATTACAAGCATGGTTAGCAAATAATAAGCAAACAAAGATGAACCATGACAAAGTGACCTATCGCCTCCTAAGAGATGTGAGTATGGATTTGCTCTCAGATCTGAATAAGCAATCCCAGTGACTTGACTACACCTAGATGGAGGATTTGAAATGATGATGATATGCAAAGATGAGATTGATTATGCTAAATTGATCCAAGAGACTAATTAAGCTAATGATATGCATGATTAAGCTATGATGATTATGCAATTAAGCTAGAAAAAAGATTGATTAAGCTACATGATTCAACAATTATGCTAGAAAATGATCGAATTAAGCTAATGCAATTGCCTATAACAATAATGCTCAAATGATATGCCTATAGTAACAATGCCTAAATCGATAATGAGATGGGATCCTTTGTGCTCCACAATGGGGGATATTTATAAGATTTCCAAGGCCAGAGGTGAGGTGGCAGGAATCAACGATCAAGATTGAGTCTGAAGATATCAAGGGTGAAATTGGAGGAGGTTGGAGGAAGAGACAATTGTCATCTCTGTGGTGACAAGTGTCAAGGAGCCTTGCTCATAAAAGGGCAAGTGTCCAAGAGATGAGACATGTGGCCAAAGTGCCATGTGTCTCAAGAAGAAAATATCCACACCATAGGAGGTTACGATGTGCAAGATAAGATAGGGTTAGTTAAACCCAAGGTTAGGTGGAATGGGTTAGGTTAGAGGGATGGTTGGAAGTTAGGAGGCATGTGGATAATTTGAATTTAAAAATTCAGATAATAGGAAAAGACTAATTAATTCTCAACAACTCATAAATTGATTTATTTTAATTAATTAGGGGATTAAAAGAATTGATTGAAATGGGGGGGGAAGATTAATTATTTTGAATTAATTAATCAAAGGGGACTATGGAATGAACTTAATGAATAAATCCTTAGATTTATTAATAAGTAGATGAAAGGGAGAATTTAATCAAATTGCCTAATGAATTCAATTAAATTAGGAAGGGGGATTAATTAAATAATTGCTTGTTTAATTAATTATCTTCACACCATTTGAGGTGTATACAATTACTAATATATTTAAGTCTATATATATATATAATAATATAATTAAAAATATTATATTAGGATTAAATTTATTTTTAATATTAAAAGCAAACTAGAATTAAATATGTTAATTATATATAACCAATCAATAATAAAATTATATATAATAATATATTAGTAAAGTTAATTAAATTATTAAAATATAAGAAAAATTGAGATAAAAGTTTGACTAAATAATTTAAAATTATACACATTATTGATAATAGTATTAACATATTTATAACATAATGAAATAAAATATTATATATCTTTATCATATAATAATAAATCTATATAATACAATAATATAATCTAAAACATTGTATAAAGATCAATATATTAATTGTAAATAGTTTATTAATAATAACATTACCTATAATATATAATAATAAATCTATTATTAATAATTATATATTTTTTAATTAAATAATTATTAATTTAAATTAAGATTTTTATTATTAATTTTAAGGTTATAATTTAAATAAATGATTAAAATTTAATTAATAATTATATTATAACTTTAATCTTAAATCTTATTAATTATCATAATTCTAAAATCATTATAATTATGATTAGGATTAAACTTAGATTTATAATAAGAGTTAGTATTAGAATAAAGGTTAAGGTTAAGATTAAAATAAGGTTTAAATTATTTCTAAATTAAGATTAAAACTTAGACGGATTATAATTAAGAAAAAAATAGGATTAAGGTTGTATTTAATGTTAGATTTAGAATTAGAATTAGGTAAAAAATTGGGGGTAGGGTACAAATTATGTTAATATTAGAATTAGGGTTATCTATAACTATATTACAATTGTGGAGGATTAGGGTTGTATTTAATGTTAGATTTAGAATTAGAATTAGGTAACAAATTTGGGCTAGGTACAAATTATGTTACCCTACCCCCTTGTGGGATTTGAACTTGTGAGCTCTTTTTAAAATATACAAGGTCTCCATCACTAGGCCAACTCAAGTTATACATAAGTTTATAACTATATTACAATTGTGGGCACACTCCATTATATTATTGAAAAAATATATTATCTCAAATTATTATCTAACCTAACTCTAAACAAAAAAATAAATTATTATTACAATACTAAAAAGGCAAATACTAGCAGTTATGTGACACTTTTTTCTTAAATGAATAGAATCCATCTCCCTATTCATTAAATTTAAAAAAAAAAATTAATTTAAGTATTTTTAAAAAATGATTTTCTTAAAACCTTTTAATACTACGATCTTGTTCTTGTAAAACACGATTAGAATAAGATCTCCTTTGGGTATGTTTAAAATAAAGTGCGAGTTACAATGGACAACTTTCTAAACTAATTTACTCGCCAAGGTCTTCCTTTTGCCATCGGCGGCAAAGCTCGAAGATACAAAGCAGAAATCCAAGATCAACGGTCTGTATGGCGTAATTGTCGATGGTAAGATAATTTTGCACGAAGCCCTTCATTTTTTTCTGCTACTTCTTCTCAAATAGATCTCTGTTTTTATGAGGAGCAGCTGAAAACCCAATTATAATTTATACTACTTACCGGCCGATGGCGCCTCATGTCAGTAGAAGGAATGGCACACGATCCTTTTGGCGTCGGCTTCAAAATTTGTCGGAAACAGTCTTCTTCTTCTTCATTCTCTTGTTCTGTCGTTTCGCCCTCCTCTTTTATTCTTTTCAGATAAACAATCATCGGTGTCCTGTAGAAGGCGTTTTTGCTTTTTTCATTGCGGCCCCAACAAGTCGTTGTAGACGCAGATGCCAAGAGGATCGTGTGCCATTTCTTCTACTTACATGAGGCGCCACGGATCCGTATGCTTCCTAAATAGTATCTTCAAATAGGAAGTAGCCTGCTCGGACATTTTGGTGAAGACAATGATAGGGTTCAAAGCCTGCCAGAGGCAATAATATTACAACCTAAATGTAATAAATTTGCTATAGGGTCTCAATTTCTTCGTATAAGTTTCCCTAGGTTTCTCACCCTATGGTCTTGTTGAAAATATGGAGGAAAAGGATAGGCGCCCTCTTCTGTAATTTTTTCAAGGAAGCATGCTTCTAGTATATACCGGTGGTCCTCTGTTTATGGGGTAATCTGCAAATGAATTTTGAGAAGCAGAGAGTTTCTTCAGACTGAATTTTGATGGAGCGGTTAGGGGAAACCCCATTTTGGCTGGCGCCGGGGTTTTGGTTCTATCTTCATCTGGGCAGTTTATGAGAGGAGGCTCCTTTTTTCGGGCGAAACCACTCCCAATAATGAAGTGTAAGTTGAGGCAGTCCTAAAGAGTCTTAAGAGTTTGGCCTAACAGCCTCGCTGGGTTGCAGCAAGTCGATTATTGTTGGCTTGAGCAAAAGCGGCCTGAAATGATTGGAATCTCAATAACATATTGTCAGAGGCCTGTTTTCTGTATGATCTTTTTGAGGAGATTATCTTTGTCCATTGCTTTAGTGAGTGCAACAAAGCAACTGATCTTCTAGCCAATGCCAGCATTGATCAACTCTCTTTTTGGGCCAGGATCAGTGACTTCAAAAGAATGATATATCCTTTTTCTTATTGTCTTGCGGATTTTCTTACCATTTCCTATAATAGTGATACCATTTCCTTTAAATCTGATTGAACTAGATGAAGGGATTGCCCTCGGTGTAGTCATATCGAATTAAGGAGGAAATGATTTCTGTGTCTCATTATTTCTGATAGACCGACAGATTGTTTGAAAGGTGCATTTTCAATATTGTTACAGTGAAATTGCCGCAAGAGTAGCCTGAACAGTACTACCACCCTCCTTGATGGCAACACATTTAACTTCAAATTCCTCTGCAAAATGAAATTGCACCCTAGGTTCCAAGAAAGTCCTCCTAGCAGAATAATACAGAGCCATCCTCTGACAGCTCAGACTGCTTGAACAGACTAGACATGTCAACCAACCCTTCCGATGGACTCTCATGCTATTAACATACATTGCTAAATCTTTACAGAAGGCAGTAGATTATTTTTCTGAGAAAAAAATGTTTGAATCTTCTTTGTAGGGCTTGTGTTTCCACTGCAATGCTTCTATCCTAAGCCTCTTTGTACTTGATAACATCCTTCTCCCAACTTTCACAGACAACAATATACTCCACCATTTGGAGCACCCTATGAAAAGTTCATTCCTCAACTATGGTTCCTACTTCCCAGGACTGTATCCTTCAATTTTTCCCTTAAATCTGATATAATAGATTCCCAACTTTTAGAAACCCTTGTTTTGCCAATACCAACTTGACCTAGGATCAATTTGATAAACTTAAACGTTTCCAGGACCAAAACTGAGACAGTGTTGGTTAGCATCTGATCCAAAATGACTCTTCTATACAGAAAATCTTGCATGCCACCTCCACACATCTGCATTTCTACCCGGAGTGATGGCTGAGCCTCAAAATAATCTGCACAAAAAATAAAGAGAACAAACTACCAAAACATTGTAAAAGAAGAAGGAATTTGCAACAGTTCTTTACACACATGCCACTAAATGGAAAAGGCACGTGTGCCTCACATTGCCTTTGGCTAAACCTATGCAATTGCCATGTAAAAGGAGCAATATTCATCGTTGATAATTAATATTTAGGACTGCTCATAAATTTTTCCCTCGTAGGTGGCAAACATATTTGCCTAAGCCTTTGCGAATCTAATCAGATCCAAGCAACTACAATAGATGGTGAAAGAGAATTGGGGGGCAATCCCCTTGAGGGGGAGAAGAAAGGTCAATATTTAGTATGGGTGGGGGGCCCTCCCGCACATCTGCCTTATCACTCTACCAAGGCTGAGAATGGGAGCTGGTCCATGCCAATATTAGTGAGAAAGTCTGCTGCCTTGTCACATTCCCTGAAACAATGGAAAATGTGTTAGTCTAAAGTAGGAGCATCTTGGAGAATGGAGCAATCAATATTAACCAAATATGTTTTGTTTCCATTTTGTTTGTTGGCTCTAACTTTTGGCTTCTTAGTTGTAGAGGAGGACACAATCTTTGATCTTCACCAATTTGCAAATTTAATTACAATCACTTTCCCTCTCAAAATGGTGCCCAAGATGTGAGGATTCTTACCTACCACTTGATTTGGTGAATGGCAATCCAAGTGCTTGGGATGGAGAATTAATTTGTTAGGGTAATTACAAAAAGCAAGTGCCATCTTTATTTGCATGCCTTGATCCCATATTGATGCACCCATATGAAGGAAGAGTTGGAACTAATAAAGAATCTTGCGTGTCATGTTCGAGTCTTGCATGCCATTTCTATAAAGCTATCCTTAAAATGGTATCAAAGTCACATGCTAATGTTTTCTTATTTAAATCAAGTTTGATCAATATAGCCAGAGCAGAGTAACTTGAGTAGCTGTGAAGATTACAAAAATAAGACTTGCTTTGAGGGCCAGGAAAGCTGTGTTTAGGGCAACCATAAGTCATCAGAAGACATTCAGTTGATTCAAGTACCTAGAACAGCGAAACATTGAAAACTCTGGATATTTTCATCAAATTTATCAAGTAAGTAAATTTATTTCTGAATTTGATATCTTGGCAAGAAGTTCAGTTGATTCAAGTACCTAAAACATAAATATATTAAATTTCTTCTGTGAAGATAAAAAAATTGTTATTGATCCTGATGGTTCATTCAGATTTCCGAAGTAAATGTTAGTGATTTATGTCCTCAAAAGAGTACAAAAGAAAAAATGCTTAGAACTGTTAAAGCATAGTTAAGTAAATATTATGGTAAAAGGAATTGGTATTAGGCCAACTTACCTTAATTTGTTGTTTTTGATGATGTTAGAAGGCGATGCAAAAATTGTTTCTTTCAAGTTCACTTTTATCAAGTAGATACCATAGTATATCTGCAATTCAACTATGATGTAGGTGTGGAATACCTTGCTACATTAATGGATATACTAGATGCAATATTTTGGAACAAGTCATAGTTTCTCAGCTCAAAGGAATAGTCAGTAAAGACAACGTTTGTAAATTTATATCAAACTTCACCATTTCCCTAGAAAAGTTTCCCAGGAAATTGATGAAAGAAGAACTATATTTGGGCTTGAAATCGATAATAAAAGTGAAAAGCTTACTGGTTGTTTCCTAGGTAAATGGCCCACTTTAGAATGCTTCACTATTTTAAATGAAGAGGCTAAGCTATGGGTTAGATATGAAGCTAGACCTATGTATGATGATTGGCAAAACTCCAAAGAACTCTTAAACTTAGAGAATTTGGATTGCACAATGGCAAATTTCTGTGGAAGACAATATAGATGATATTGCCTATGATGCAAGCAATACACTAGCAATTGTGTAATAAATCCACAGATATGTCAATACAATAGGAAGCCAAAATCTTAGTACTTATTCTGAGATTACAGAATGGCCCATAACCAAAGAAGAATAAGACCAGCATTAATTCAATGGCTACTAGTCAAATTAGGATTGAAGCAACTATAAACTATGGCTGCAATGAGCAAGCAAATGAGCAACAAAGAATTCTTGAAGAAGTTGCTAGCGAAAAGGCCATAATTGATAATGTCTCCAAGAAACTTGAAAAAAGCAGAGTTAATTTCAAAAAGAAAGAGTCACCCAAGCTAAAAGGATGGTTTTGATGAAGAACAAAAAGCTGTGGTATTAGTTGAAGAGCAGCATATAAGAAGAATCATTAGGGTTAAAATTCCAAAGGCCAAAGCTTCAACTTCAAAAGCTTCAAGGCCTTACATAGAAAAATTCTTCAAAGAATTCAAGCTAAAAGCAATAGTTGAAGAAAATAAAGATTTGTTTGAAGAAATAGGAATCAAGTTTGAGCTCCTTCAACTTTTATATGTAGAATGAGAAGCCAGTAAAGAAGAATAAGAAACTCTGATAGAATCCAAATTTGAAACTATCTTTTTAGAAGAATAAGAAAGCTCAGGCCCATGATTTTACAAATCTTCAAGATACGGCAAGTAGCTTGAGGCGTTCATTGCACAATATTGGTGACAGCTAACTAACTGTACCTGTATCAGACTCGTTTATGACCTATGGGGGTCTTATAGTCAAATGCAATAATCTACACATCATAGGGGGTTCACAAATATTGGTCAACTGGACCTACATATATAGTCAAGTGAGCCATGAGCCTATACATAGAGTCCTATAGGTCTTGAATTGAATTTCACAAACACATAAGGATTACATTGAACCCACATGTGTTGGCCTATACTCAACGTGTATACATAAACAAACACCAACTTAAAAGGTAATCAAATTCCATTCACTTCATTTAGTTGATTATGCAGACACAGAGTATTCAAAAGCACATTATTTATTAGACAAATACAAGTTATCATGTTTTTTTAACTCATTAATGTTGAAAATAAGGTGAAGAAAGCTTGCAATTTTAACTTCTTTACTGAAAATAGATTACCAAATCTGAAATAATAGAGTGATTGCAACATTCATCATAATATAAAAATCAGGAAACCAATAAGACATTGAATGTACATGTAGAAAACCTTTTGGGAAAAAACTCCACAAGAGAAAGAGGGCAAGTATATTATTAATCTTCGAAAGAGAGAGAACAATAATAATACACTTCAGTTCTCTAACCAAACCCGACAACACCTGGATACCTACAAATTACTCATACAAAACTACTATGCTATGGCACTCCAATTTATAGCAAACTGAGAGAGGGAAAACAAGTGTTGTTTCTGTAATGTCCCCATTTTGAAATAGGATTTAATAATAAATGCTAATAATAAAATTAAAATATAACAGAATAAAAATAAAATTAAAATAATAAAAATTTAGTAAAGTTTAATGAATGGTCAAAAGGCATGAAATGAAAAGTTGTGACTCCCTCAAACATGAGATATAAAAGGGAAAAAGAGAACTTCATTTGAAGGGGGAGATATGGAACGAGGAAGAGAACAAGCAATCCATCTAAGAAGCATAATAAACTGATTTTAGAATCAAAGAAAGGAAACCAGCAAACTTTGATAATTGTAAAGGCAAGATTTAGGGGTAATGTTCCCTTGTTGAAATAGGATTTATTAATAAATAATAATAAATTAAAATATAAAAGAACAAAAATAAAACTTAATATAATTAAAATTTAGTTAAGTTTAATGAATGGTCAAAAGGCATGAAATGAAAAGTTGGGACTCCCTCAAACATGAGATAAAAGGGAGATGAGAGAACTTCATTTGGAAAAAAGGGGAAAAAGGAAGAAAGAAGGGAGCAAAGGAATTAAGGAAGCATTAATGGGAAGAAGATAAGGAAGCGACTCTTTCAAAGGGGTAGCAATGATGAAAAGTTGTGACCCTTTCGAAGGGTGGTAATTGTGAAAGGTTGTGACCATTAAGAAGAGGTGTGACTCTCCCTTACATTGGAGGATATAAAGTGGAGACGTTTTCATTTGAGAAGGTAGGATCCATGGAGTAGAACAAAATATCTGAAGCATTAAAAACAGATTTAGGAGCAGACCTAAATCAGAATTAGAAGAAAATCTGGAAGATTGATATGAACATTTATCAAAGAGATTAGAACACAAATACAAATCTACAATAATAAAACAGGCATCGAAGGAAAAGAAGAGGAAACATTATATCAATAATCAGAGAATCAGACCTCAGGAATAGAAAGGATTCTCATACACACATATATATCTGAGTATAGGTAGCAGATCAGATTGATGTAAACAGCAGATCTGTGCATTTAAAGAGGGAAACAACATTGAATGAATCTGTTCAAATTGCTACAGCAGACTGAATATACATAACTTGCTATAACCCTACAAGTATATTAGGCAAGATTTAGTGTCGTCCCAAAAGGGGACATTACAGACATTACAATTGGTATTAGAGAACTGTTCCTGCCAGCCTGAGGGACAGAGAATAGTTGATGCAACTTAGCCGAATTCATCTTTGACTAATTATTAATAAAGTGCAGTTTAGAGTGTGCAGCAATTTGATGGGCAGACAATGATTAAAGAGCAAGCCTGAACTCTGTGTTGACACAAACTACCAATACAAAGGTAAGGTGATTTAATATGTAACAAAGGTGGTGGTTATATGTCAGTAAAAGGAAGCAAAGACAAAAATTAGAAGGAAGTGTATGACAGCGAACAGACTCCAAGAATAATGCAATACAAAGCAGCGACCAAAACCTTGTGACTATCGACTAAGACATCAACCTTGACCCCCAATCTGAAGTCAGGATTGTAATGACTATGATCTATGTTAATAATACAGTGATCAAATAACCAACACCGATTTCATTCTATGAACAGTGATCCATTCTTAAGTATGAACAGGGACACTTAATTATGCACCGATATGTCTATCTTGGCCAGCGATAGTACAAAACAGCAGTGTCTTGTGATTATAGACAATCAATTATATTAAGCAGTAAACAAGCGGTTGACTAACTCATTATGTGCAAGACTCATAACCCAAGAGTGCCGATTCATGAAGAGATGTGATGCTAATGTAATTTATTTGTTAAAAAAGGGGGGACAGCGATTCATAAAAGAGAAACTATCCTAAGATCGAACTATCCTTGAAAGGAGCTATCATGCTTAAAGAGAAATAGTTTAATTAACAAAAAGCAATCTGATTTATTAGATAAAAAACACAACTATTGGTTGTTAAAAAGTCAACCTTTTTTTAATGAAAAGATACTCGGAAGATATAAAAGGTAGATTCAATTCATTTGTTGAAGTGGGTAAGGAGTGCAAGTATGTGGCATGCATTGTATGAGCATTGAAGATTAAAAGTCACATGCAACAAAGAGAAGAATATTGCATAGAAGAATATTGCCAATAATTGGAGGCTTGTCTTGGGCAGATATAAGAGGAACTTTATACCAGATTGTAAAGTAATATGGGAGTAGAAAGATGGGGTTAGGCCCACTTTTTGGCTCAAAATGGATAGAAAGATGGGGTTAGGCCCACTTTTTGACTCAAAATGAATTATGGGTAGAAAGATGGGGTTAGGCCCACTTTCTAGCTCAAAATGGATAGAACGATGGGGTTAGGCCTACTTTTTGGCTCTAAATGGCTTATGAGCAGCAAGATGGGTTAGATCCACTTTCTAGATCTAAATGGCTTATGAGTAGCAAGATGGGGTTAGGCCCACTTTTCAGCTCTAAATGGTTTATGGGCAGAAAGATGGGTTAGGCCCACTTTCTGGCTCTAAATGGCTTATGAGTAGCAAGATGGGGTTAGACCCTCTTTTTGGCTCTAAAAAGCTATGAGCAGCAAGGTGGGGTTAGGTCATGTTGATTGTGTTTTTACACACTATGCAACACAGAATAAAATACTAAGTATTCTATCCTCTCTTGAACAAAGACTCCCAAATGCTAAGTTGTGTGATCAGGTGGGACGACTCCAAGGTTCTCGAATGTCAAGTCTTGACGTGCTCTTGGATAGACTCAGTTGTGTATGATGTGATATTGCTGGTTTCATAAGGTGGACTTATGTCGAATGCCTAAATGCTCGAAAGATGCTGGAATGTGGGATTAATTTGATTGAAAAAAAGGGAAAAAGGATAGGGTTTAGGAAGATCTAATCTTTGGTGGAATTCAACTAAGTCTTGCTTTGACATGCCATGGACATCTCCACAAGGCTAGTGCAATCTCCTAAGGATAGCTTTATGATTTTCAAATCGCCACCACAAGCATAGACACCATCAAGTTGATGCATATCAATGATGAATAGTAATTGAAGTTAAGCTTAAGTTGAATGATTCCAATTGACTACGCATGGCACTTTACCATTGGCAAGGTGTTAGTAGTATGGACATACGAATTTCATCATTGATCATACACCAAGTCTTGTATTCTTCTAAACAACATGAAAATCAAATTGAGAAGTAGAGACCATGCAAATTGTTGAATCAACATATGAATTTCACCATTTCTTCAATGAAGTTTACATTCTTATTTGCAACAATGTAACAATCTTTGCCTTCTCCTACTCTAATTATTTTCTACTCTACTATTCACACTATTATTGAACCACCATTATTAACCTTTACAAATGAAGAAGTGGAGCCTTATATAGTGCTTTCATTACAATTCAATGGCTCAAATCGATTCACAATCAATGGCCAAGATCGAAAGATAGAAACCCTAATTAATTGCAAAGCATTTAATGCTTGACCAATGATAATTACATTTGATGGGACACATGCCCTTTCTTGAAAATTCAACCAATAGATGGTAGGGGTAGGTGCATAGAACTTTGTTCCCACGTGGTAGTTATTTTCTTTCTAGGATGAGTCGGGTTCATTGAACGCCTTGTCTTGATTGGATGTGATGACGGGGCGCCACCTCAGCTTGCTCAATCTTTGTAACTCATCACAAGTTGTAGTTGTAAATGAATGAAGCATATCTCTTGATACTCAACATCATCAAGCTCCTGATGTGATGATGACTTTGTTCAAGTTGAACCTCTAGCTTTGATTAACTCTTTCTAAACCATCGCTTGTCTTGATCACTTGCATTTTGGAGCTTCCATCTGGCTATACTGACAATGATTCTTGGATTTTCGATGGAAATTCAAGATTTGTGAAAATTTCCATCCTGAACGCTTGATGTTGATAGTTACTCCTTTGCCTTGATGTTGCTTTTTATTACTCTTCATGCTGATTGCTTGCATTAGACCCTGTCTTTGCCTTGGATGGATTGTGTTCTTGTCTAGAACGGACCTTGTCTTTGACATGATGCAACGTCATTCTTGATCTTGGAGCTGATATTCATCTCTGGAATGCTTGATGAGGGTCAATCGTGCTCCCGCCATACTCTTCAACCCTGTGAATTGCCTTATTATAAACTGAAATTTGAATTTGTTGGCTTTCTCTGGCTGATCGCTGAACTTTTGTCAATTTGATATGAATTTAATACTTGCCTCAATATATCTGTAGATATTACTGTGCCCAAATCGATCTTTCCAAGAGGTAATTCGCTGTAATTTTGGATGGGAATTATGACAGTATGTATTTGAAATTTGCATCGCTGGCCTTGGAGTTTTATTTGCTGTCAATAAGCTATATTCGCTGTGGCAACCATCAAAGCCGCCACCTTGATATTCGCCCTTGCCCTTCAAATTGAAAGTCGCTACCCCTTAATCACCCTTTGGTGAATTCACTGTTTGTTTGCAATCTTGGTGTAACCTAAACAAATTATCGCATTCCTCTAATTCACTGGTCCTATCAGGTTGTTGATGTAGGCGCAACCATCTCTTTCCAAGTTCGATGGAGATCAGATTCCAAGTGTTTGGAAAAAGACTATGCCATTGTCCAATGATAAAAACTAGAGGGGAGCCAATTGTTGATCAATCTTTAGACTTTGAATGCCTTCCCTTTCATACTACCTTTGACCACTGCCTTGTAAATGGATAGCTGTTGATCAGAATGAAGTTACTTCATTGTGAATCGCTGTATCAAAATTGGATTGCTGCATGTAGAATGAATCCACCGTTGCTCAAGAGGTAATTGCCGTATGTGAAAGATGATGATCTCCCATCGCTATTTAAATGAAATCGCTGGGCTTCACAATCACTGTTCTAAAATCATAGTCACCTTCTTCCAATCAAAATCGTTTGAAGGAGAACCCAATATCTTGCCAAAGATAGACTTCGCCATGGTTACTTATGATCTGATCCTGATCAGAAAGTTGCCATCTCCAGGATGAATTCACTGGTGAATGAAGATAATTCGTTGTCATATAAAGGGGAGAGGCAGTATCGATCTTCGTATTGATCAAATGAAATGATCAATACAAACTTATAGCTTTTTAGAGAGGTTGATACCTCATCACAAGCATTTGACGATTATAATTAAATCCTTAGCAATTGGAATTGACTGCAACCATTTAATATCGTGGAATCATCATTTTTACTTTTTTAAATGGAAGCACCTTGATTGCAAATTGATAATTATTTTCAATTTTAAATCAAGTCTTGTTAAATGAATACAAGGCGTCACATTAAATGCATTGCAATCAATCCCCATAAGATCATCGAGCTTTGCAACACATAAAATTGCTTTCATTCGTAACTCATTGCGATCAAAGGATGGGTTGTCAAAAGCAATGACAGGGGGTGTCGAAAATAATGACAAAGGGTGCCAAAGGCAATGACAGCCCAGATCATTCTCATGCCTTGGCCAAATTTTTGATTTTCAATTTTTCCCTATATCACCTCTTGCCAAGAGACAAGTGTATTTCTTTATGTTGCTGATCTGATTGGTGGTTTGAAGTGGGATTGTAAATGCCTTTGTAACATTTTTGCTCCCTCCTTTAAAGTTTCGTGGGGCCCAAACAATACCATACATGGGGTCAAAGGAAATCACACTCCTTAAAGGAAAAAACATTTTCAAATTAAAGTTCGGTGGGCCAGCATGCTACGTTAGAACAAAAGCGTTCTTAAAAAACTTTAACTCTCCATCTTAGAGTTTATGGTGGGCCAGCAATGCCACGTTGTGAAGGGATTAAGGGGAAGGCGGTAAGAAGGGAGCGGGATAAGAGGTGACACCGTGGCAAGGAGGGAGTTATAAGGTGCGGTAAGGGAAATCCATGGGGGAAATGAAGGGATACGGGGTGAGGTTAGGATAAGAGGGGTAGGTTAGGATAGGGACAGGGGGTAGGGAAGGGATTAGTGAGGAGGGAAATAAAGGGAGGTTTAGGATGTAAGGTATGAGTTAGGGTATAAGAAATGGAGGTTGGAGGTTTACGATAGGATGATGTGGGAGGTAAGAAGGTAGGAAATGGTAAGTGGGAGATATAAGATGGGAGATAAATATGAAGTTGGGGGGGGGGAAGATTAGAGGAAGATAGGCTAAGGGAAGGGAAAAAATGAAAGGAAGAAAATACAAATGAGGGGGGATGGAAGGGAGATGGAAGGGAATGGAAGTGGAAGGTGTGAGATGGCAATGGGAAGTGATCAGGCATAGGCACCCACTGGCAATGTTGGGAGAGGCAGGTCGGTAGCTTAGTTGGGTAAAGGAGGCATTGTGCTCGTCTTCATCTTGAAGAGATAGACTTGTCCTGACTACATCTAAGCGAATTGGGATACTACACTTCTTCAAAATGAAAGGCTAATAGCTAAAAGACTAGACAACTTAGAAGGCAAAGAAAAGTGGGGGTCCCCATTTGCAATGGTGCGATGTGTGAAAACGTCACAACATCTGGCGCCACCTCAAATAAATGTTCTTGAACATTTCAAAGACAAAAACTCAATCCACACTTAGAACCTTCGGAAAATTCAATTCAACTTATCAAGAGACTACAAAGCATACTCAAGGAGGAAGAAGAATCTCAAACCAGATTAAGGCACCTAGTCTTCGATTACCCATGTGTGTGCAAATGTATTCATTTCCTCTCACAAGAACAATGTGACTGCTAGGATCCGTTGTGAATAGCTACCTAGTTATCCAAACTTCATAAGCATCCTGGATAGAGCCTCACTGCCAGCGAGCGTCTATAGCCCCGACAATGTTATCATTGTAAATCTAACGAACATTGCTCCATTGCCAGTCGGGCGTCCATAGCCCCGATGGAGTTACTCACATATTCCCAAAGCCAAACACTTCGATATTTCCTTTTTGTTTCATCGTTTCTTCTTTTCTTTTCTTTCTCATTTTTTCTCTTTTGATACTGCTTTCTTTTTCACATATTTTCCACACTCTGGCACATAAGCAATGAAGCTCACTTGGGTTTGAGAATTACAGTGGCGTTGAAGTTGGATTTAAGATTTTTCACTAGCCACGACTTCATCTAGTAAACCACAATAACTTAGAGCAATAGATTAAGCGTGTAAAAATTTAGTAATCAAAAGATGTTGGTATCAAGACACAATAAATGATTCTCTTCCGAGTCAAGTACAAATCCTAACCAAATGATGAATCTGGAGAGGAATAACCTCGGATTCTTAAGTACTTCATGAATAAATATCCAAGAAATGGACCGAACATAAGATCCAAAATGTGCAAGTGCAAATGCCTTTCTCACAAACAAAGGTTCCCACTTAGGACACCTAAACTAAGCAAAATGGCTGACTCTAAAGCAAACTAAACTAAAGAAAACTAAGCTAAAGAAAACAAACAACTAAACTACTTGAGCTACTGAAGAATCATGAGTCAAATGGCTCAAGGCAAATTAATAACCTAGCTCGACAAAACCTCCAAACTAAAGCATGCGGAAAGAAAACCTACTCTAAGCTATATACAAGACTCTTAAGACGAACACGACTCACAGAAGCGACATATGTACATGACTTAACAAAATTTCTCAAGTTATGCAACAGGAGCATGGCAACCGTAATGGTTCGGAGGTGGGCCAACTGATCTTTGAACTTGGAAAGGTAGGCTCTCACAATGAGTTTCTCATACTCAAGCAAAAATTCACTCAAAATGATCAATTGAGGCAACTCATCAGGTCCATGGTCAATCCAGATGCAAGTTGTTTTCCCAAACCACCATAATCAAAAATCATAATAACTTCCAAAGCTAGGATTACAAAAAGAGACAACTTGGTGTTGTTTGTGCTCAGATGGAAATTCTTGCTTGAATGGAAGTGCTTGCTTTCTTGTCTACCAGTGCATCATAGGAGGAGAGATTGCCAGTTAGTTCAGGAGGTCGCCATTGCTGATGAATCATTCCACTGGCATCTTTGATATGCAAATTCTCACTTTTTGGTTCTTCTTGAATCCTTAGGAATGGAACTAGTGCAACCTCGAATTGCTCTTCATTCTTTGCTTCCGTGGTGACAACAGGCTCAATATCTTGCATAAACCAAGCATCTTTGTGACGCTTCATAAGCATGTCTTAAAAAATGAGAGTTTCCTTGATAAGCTGATCTTCAAAAATTTCTTCTAGTGGTTGCCATTGATGGTAACACCTTTTCAAAGTGCTCTTCACTTTCTAACTTTGTATCTTCAGGGCTGTTTGACATTTCTTCCTTTGGGATGACTTGAAATCCTTCTTTTGATTCTTCTTCTTGGATGAATTCTCATCTCCTTGTTCTTTGAATGATAAGGTGTAGAGTAATAGTGAATCATGATGGTCTACTAGGATTAGACACAAACTTGCTTAGAACTCCCACCCTTTAGACAATATATGGTCTAGTGCAAACCATTGCATACATGAAACTTCCAATGGCACTAGCATAAGGAACCTTAGACATATCCCTAAACTCATCATCAAACTCCAACACATGTTCAAACTCAATTTTTTACCAACCAGAAATGGAATCAGTCATGCATATTAAACCTCTGCAATTCAGTATCAACATACTTGCTTTGGCTTAAGTAAAGCTTTATGTGAACCCTATCTCTATTGATCCCCATCCCAAGAATGTATTTTGCCGCCCCCAATCCTTCATATCAAATGTGCCAAAAAGTTGAGCCTTGAGTTCACTAATCATCACCTTACTATTACCAATAAACAACATGTCATCAACATACAATACAATAATTAGTATGTGAGCATCAATAGCCTTAATATAAACACATTGATCCTCCTCTCTCCTTGTTTAACTCATCAACTTCAATGCAAAAACATAAAACTTCTAGTGGCACATCTTAGGTGATTGTTTCGAACCAATTATTCTTTTCTTTTCACAACAAAACCATTAGATTGTCTCTTATAAATCTCTCCCTCAAGTTCCCCATGCAAGAAAGCAGTTTTAACATATATTTGCTCCATTTCAAAATTACAAGCAGCAACAATAGACGATAGGAATCCAATAGAAGTCAATTTAGCAACAGGATAATTTTTTTTACCAAAATCAACTTCCTCTTTGGGAGTAACCTTTGGCCACTAGTCTGGCCTTGTGCCACTCTATTTGACTGTCTCCAATTTTTTTAAAAATATGCACACTTGCATCCAATGGGCTTCCTTCCTTTGGGCAAATTGATAAGATCCCCTACATCTATCCAAGGCCATCATCTCTTCTGCATGGCCGACATCCAAGACTCACTTTCCTTCGAAGAGAGAGACTCCTTGAAAGATCTAGATTCATTGCCAATACTTAACAAAGTAAATACAAAACGAGAATCTAGTGGGCTATACTTGTCAATTGGATTTTGTTGGCTGGTGGATCTCCTCAAGGTAGGAGTAATGGGCTCTGCCTATTCATCTTCCTCTGTGTGTTCATCTCGCAAATCATCTAAACTCTCTAAACCCTCTTCTTCTCCATCCTCAGATACATCTAACTCTTCTTCCACATGTGCATCTTCCTGCTTGTCAATCTTTGTCTCAAAGTGCACCGTCTTTGTATTCTCCTTTGGTTGTTCTTCACTTGAGTAAGCTTTGAGCTCCTTGAAAATCAATCTCTAGAAAAGACCATTTTATGGGGTAGAGGATTTCAAAGCTTATAGCCTTTTACATTCTCACCATATCACACGATTTAAAACTTCTCATCTCGGTTCCCATGAGCTATAACACTAAGGTGCTCATTAAACAATTTTAATTAAAATAGTAACCTTAGTAAATTTAATTAAACTATAGCCAATAGGACAACCGACTTGCGAAAATGGCCGAAAAGCATTGGAATTGAAATCCGACAGCACAGGAGTGATCCCGATAATGAAAGATGATAAACGGGCCTGATTGGGTGACTTACTAAAAATAGACTCTCTCTCCAAGAATCTTGGAGCCCAAACCAGAAGCTAAGAATAACATATGAAAGTGTCATTTAACTCTTCTAAACCATTCAAGCTCATTGGAAATACCAAAACATCCCTTGGATCATGCTGACACAAGCTTGATTTCCTTAAGTAGGGCTTCCATATCTAATTCATTGTTCATTCTAAGCCTTAGGGAAAAAGCTGTACCTTTGATGACCTACCTTTATGCATCTTTGACGAAGGCATCGATACTTGCTTTACCTAAGAGGTTCATCAAAGTTGAGCTTTGTGAAGCCATCCAGAGGATTTTTCCATGAGGCTTAACAATCTCAAATTTCATTTGTCAATTATCCCTTTTTAGGCTGGTAAACAAAACAGTTAAGCCCTATAAAAATGAGAATGCAAAAGCCATGTTTCACAAAACAGTGTGTTAAAGGGAAATTCCATGCTAAGAGAAAACTTTTGAAAAATCCAAGGGGAGAAAATTTATGGAGAATAGGGCTTTACTCAACATGAAAGTCGAAAACATGGAATAGCATTCATTGTTAGTAACTATGAAATAGTCACTATGCAATACCATGTTCATCTGATTTATTGCTGGGCTAATAGGGTTTTATCGAGGAATCTTAACAGGAACAATTTCTACTGACAACTCTCTCAACACCTGCAACAACGATCCTCTTGAAGTAGAATATATAGCACTGTTACAGGCAAGGCTAGAATTAACTAAAACTTGTCAGATAGTCTCAACAGAACTAAAAAATAAATCATAGAAATTGTAGAATCTGCTGATTGCATGAGAATGTTCTAACTTTAGTCGTCAAGCCAATTAAGCAGAGTTTTGGGCAGACAAGGTGAAAAAAAGAGGGTCACATGATGTACTTTGTTGCTTCGTAAAATATGCTTATAGCTCAAACATTTTTCAAGATTCTCCTTTTACATAATTTCTTCTGATCTTCACACCTAACATAATCTTCATGCTCATCTGTAACAGTTAATCAGATGTGTGGAATGTTTGAATGGTCTACCCAAACTATAGATAACATGGAAATGGAGTACACAGTACCACCATACTTTATATTTATTTATTTCTAAATGGACAAGATAAAGCAGAATTTTTAATAAATAGGAAAGAACATGTAGAGATGCCTGAAAATATGTTCAAATTGGGATGTTCTAGTTCTAACACAATATACAAACATACAATCTAACTATTGAATGGCCAAATCCTCCACTAAAGAATGCAATGTTTTTTTTTAATCTTTATTGCAAAGTACATGCTTACACATACATGTAGAATAGAATAATGGTAAACTGTAAAATTAATAATTGTTCATGTGTTGCAGATTCTGTGGTTGGAGCTTCCTGGGGCAGATGTCTTAATCTGCTGATAAGGTTGAAGTCATCTGTCACTGAGTTGGCAGATTTAAAAAAGAAGCTACATTTTGACATGGAAAAGACAAATTCTTTATCTAAAGATGAGGTCCTTGCTGAATTGATGGCTATGGGCTTTGAATTTCTTGCTGCTTTGCAAGCAGTGGAAACTGTGGGGCAGTCTGTAGGTGATGCAGTAGAATTTATTTTGGCAGGGGATCCTGTTATTTCTCACCAAGGTGGAAATATTAGTAGCAATAATCAAAACAAGTTGATTAGCACACATTCTAGAGAGGAGTTTGGAGCTGGACAAAATATTGAACCCGTTATTGGCCTTGATACGAAGAGGCAGTCTCTGATTACAGAAAAGTTTAAGCCATCTAGGAAACATGATAAGTCCGGGTCCTCTGGCATGTCTAACACCACATCAATTGTTGATGAAAATGGTGCATTCGAACCCTGTGGCAATACTTCTTGTACATCCCTTTTAGAAGAGACAGAATTGAACTGGGAAAAGGATGCAGAAATTATTGTACAAAGGTATTTCGGCCATACAGAATTGAAGTGCTTTCAGAAAGAAGCTTTGAAAGCATGGGCAGCTCATCAAGATTGCCTTGTTCTTGCTGCTACTGGCTCAGGTTTGTTCATATTGTTCTTGGATTAATTCCCTGGTAATCAAGGCAATATTTATCACATAAACTAACCTCAGCATCTCTTTGCATAATTGCACCAGAGAATTGCTCCTAGACAAACATTCTGGCTGTAACATCATTTGTTTGTTTGGTCATGCAGGCAAGTCCCTTTGTTTCCAGCTCCCTGCGTTAATGACAGGCAAAGTGGTAGTGGTGGTATCTCCTTTAATTAGCCTTATGCATGATCAGTGCTTGAAGCTAGCAAGACATGGGGTTTCTGCTTGCTTCCTTGGCTCAGGACAAGTTGATAAAAGTGTAGAGGATAGAGCAATGAAAGGCATGTATAGCGTTGTTTATGTCTGTCCAGAGACACTGCCACGGTAAGCTTGTTATGCAGTAATCATTTTAAAACTTAAAAGATCATATTCCTTTTCATAGGTAGACAATCATATACTCAAACTAGTTGCTTTTCTACAGAATAATTGATTCACTACAGAGGCTTGTAGAAAATCGTGGTATTGCTCTCTTTGCTATTGATGAAGTTCATTGTGTTTCCAAGTGGGGCCATGATTTTCGGCCTGCTTACAGGTATGACTTAATCATCACCATAAAGTGTCTGTTGGTATTCTGCTCTCTGGCTTATGGAAATTGAAAGAATGACAATATAAGGCCAGTTTAGATCCCATGATTTTTGTCAATATTGCTAGATTGCTAAAATATTTTGAAATTTGTAGCAATTGATGTGTTACTTTAGAGAATTGGTTAATTTTTCAACTATTTTTTCTTTTTAGGCGATTGTTGATATTGAGAGAAAAATTCAAGGCTAGCAACTTCAAGTCACTTGAGTATGATATACCAATCATGGCTCTTACTGCTACTGCTACTCATCGTGTTCGGGAAGACATTCTATGTTCTTTGGGCATTAAAGCAACTGCTAAAATTGTTCTCACTTCCTTCTTCAGGCCAAATTTGAGATTCTTGGTAAGTAACAAGATCAAAATCTTTTATATATGCCAATGTTTGAATTTTGCATGCTAAATTTGATTCAAGTTTGAATATTTGGTCTATATGGGATCATGGCAGGTTATTTGTGGGTAATCGTGTTTGTTGTGAAACAATTGAAATTAGAAACAAAGAAACCATTTTCTGAACAGGCAAAACTAGGAATATGATAGTAGTGGCCATTTTACATTGAACCAGAGTGCCTCTAGTATTTGTTACTGAAGAGATATAGATGCATTACAAGTATATATGAAATGCTTTCTTAAGACATATAGATGCATGATAAGTATATATGAACTTTCGCTTATGGGTAGCACGTTAAGGTAGAATGGCAAATGATATCTCTGTTTTCAACATGGTTGTGCTTTGTATATACAAGTACATCAAAGAGGTAAAATTTGGTTGGAATCTTATTATCTTAGCCTAGAGGAAAATTACACCCTCTTTAAAACTACCTACAATGGCAGTTGGATTTCCATGCAAGCTGTTGATTTTCTCTGCTAACTGATCTATGACTTGCTGGATATTCAACCAGCTTTAATCAACTGTGTCAATTGTCTTCTGAATATTACCAATAAAATGCATTTGAGCTGTGCCATGAACAATGGTAGCAGATTCAAATACAATTTTTTTCCTTTAGGAGGTCATAAATCTGCTAAAATTAACTGTTATACTTGTTTACTACCTAATGCTACTGGAATGATTATGCAGAGTAAACGGTATGATAAAGCAGAGAACAATAATAACTTACAATAGCAATTCCATAAAGATCTGTCAATTTATTCATTCATGAGGCATTACAATATAATTCAGGAATTAAACATATGTGGTCCCCGAACATGTTTCTTGCAAAAGTATATATTGGATAGCTGACAGTTCTAGAAAACTACCAACTGTCAGGAACTACCTTTGCTGATTACAATAAAAGTAATATGATTATTCATGTACTACATCAGCTCTCCTTCTATGAATCTATTGAGGAGGTGGGTGAGAGGATGTCCCTAGAATTGGATAGATTGATATTGGAGGAGTGGACTTCTGAGAGCTATTCTGTTGAAGCAGGTAAACCTCCTCTATACAAAAATTGAGGTGATGAGCCGCTAATAGTTGCCATTCCCAAGCAGTCTTCACCATCTGTACAGCCTCAGTGAGGTAACACTTCGTTTGCTCAATCTCCTTATCTTTATCTTTAGCCTGGTACAATTTCTGTAAGAGGTGCTTGCTGCTTCAATTGCTCCTGAAAATTCTAGGGGAGCTCATCAGGTTCAACATGTACCTGCTGATACATCCATACAAACTTACTTAATTGGCCCATCATCTTTTGACTTTTCTTAATTACAAAAATTGTTAAACCAGTAGCATAGCCAGCACGGTTATGTGAAGAGTTTATTGTTGAGCAATATTGAAGCAATAAATAAGTAAATAAGTATAGGAATATGCTGGTGGCCTGGCCTGCATAGTAATAAAATATCTTATGCAATACAAATATAACCTCCCATTGGCAAGCTAACCAAGGAAGTGAATCGATAAGGTATTTTGAAATGAACAATGCAATTCATGATTGAAATTAGGGTTGCAACGGAATATGTGACATCACCAATTGGTGTTAATATTATTCATGCATAGTGCCACTTGTAATAGTGGCAAGATAATCGCCACCAAGGAATAATATTGATTCTTTATGATTGTTATGCTTATCCCAATGTCAACCACAAAATCTATAAAACAATACAAAGTAGGAAAGAAGTGTAGAAATGGTGCTTAGATAATACCACACAAATTGAAATATATGTATTACTTACTGAATATTAAACTTGGCCAACTATAGAAATAAAATTTAGTACCAAAATGTTGAGCAATGCAATTGAATATTGGAAAATATTGAAATGTTGGATTGAAGTCGAATGGTAAAGCTTCGTTGTAATCCTTGAATTGGAATCACCATACTAGAATCTGAGGATTTTCATCTTTGAACTCCATTATAAATCTCAAAGGGTTTTCATCCTTGGATTCCCTTCAACTTCAAGGTTTTAGTCCTTGTATTGAATCACACCAAATTGCTTTGGAAAAGAGGGTTTGATAATATGGAAATTGGGTGATCATTTGCTTGCTTTTCAAATGCTTTTATATGTTTCCCTCACTCACTTGGGTGCTCAACTCCCAAATGTCCGAAATTAGATCTTGACATCCTTGGGGGTGACAAAAGGCCTTATGTGCCCCACTCAGATGTCCCATTTTCTTTTAATGTTTAAGCTGCCCTTTTTTACAATAATTATTACAATATTATTTCCCTATTTTTATTCTCCTTAAAAATTATTACACCCACTTTCTATTCCCGTTAGCCCATGGGAAATAAAGGAATGGGCCTTTGGGTTCCCCTTTATTAATTTTGGAAGAAGGGAGATGACAATAATCCAACACTTGTTAATGAGTAGGGTTATTTTTGTGCTTTTGATGCCAAAGCATCCATTGAGAATTGTGACGACCTATTTCATGGAGATCTAAAGCTCTATGGGGAGTTATAGGGAGACTGAAGCTTCATCAGCGTTGGCTTCCACCATCTCTCATTTCAGTTCAGTGATGGGTGCTCCTTTGTAAATTGTTTGTTCCTGCATTGCATAGTGGTAAATTCTCAAGTGATAGGGTGGCAGTGTGATTGGCTTGTGGGAAGTGACATCGACCAAAGCACTGTATTGTTTAAGTGTTTCTGCCAGCTATTAGATCTCTCAATCTAATGGTTTGTGGAAGCCAATGGGAGACATAACGGAATGTTTTATGTTTCCACTGGTCGTCTGATTAGACTGAATCAACGATCCTCGATAACTTTAAGCTGATTTCTGTCACATTGTAATGCAGATGAAGAAACTAAGTGGCTACCACATGTGGTGATCATCATTAAATCAATTCAACAACCTGCAAGCTTTTAGGAGTGCACTCAGCAACAACTTAGTGATCTGATGAGTTCGTCGAGCATTAAATCAAATTAGGCTACTGCTAATTCATTGAAGGTAGCACCTACCTCCCTTCTAGTTTGGTGCATATATTCACTCCCCTGTTGACATAAATGAATCCAAGCAGTGGTGCCACTGTTTTGGTCTTTTTGTCTCTCCTTTCTATATCAAATTTAGAGTTTCTTGCTCTTTGTTTAGGATGTAATTTTGGAGGCTCATGTTTAGAAGCTAGCCTTGACTGTATACTTTTATAATATTTTTGTTATACCTGTTAAGTCTGGAATTTGGAAATTTTTCACGTGTCTAGGGAATCAATGCTTTTTTAAGCTATAGATGTGTACGATTAAAGCATTAACTTATGAAGTTGTGACAATCTCTTCTTCTGCTCCACATCTGTTTTATTGTGGTTAAATGTCTACATTCTGCATTATTAGTAATGTACTTGTTGTCTGTTGACTGCTGCTTCATGTGTCTATTTTGTTCTGGTGATAGATAGAAATATCCTAATCTTGGCACATCATCTTTCTTAGATTAGGATTTTATTTTCATGTACTTCTCCCTGTTCTCTTTTCCTTTGCAAGCAATTGGAGAGACCCCATTGAAAATTTGACAAGGAGCCAGCTGTAAAAATCCCAGAGGTTTTTTTGTGGAGCAAGTCCCATATTGCTAGACTTTCAATTGTTGCATTCTCCTGATGGTGCTGATATTATGGGTGCACATAGCATAAGCATCGGGTGGCTGCAATATATGAGTGACAACACTTCATAAGTTGTGTGATATGCTGGTATTTGCATTGTTGTAACCTTATCATATAGCAATTTGTGCCCATCTGCCACTTAACATGCTGCTGATTGCAGATTTTGAAGGGTTTTGCCACTAAACTCTTCACCAATTACATTTTTCATTGTAATATGCCCATTTGAAACAACATTGTAGTGTGATTCAAGTGTGTCAACCACTTAAACATTGCTTGATTGCAAGTTTAATGTGTTTCTGACATCATCAGACACCCTGTTGTGTGAATCAGCAAGTGTTGACACTTAAAATTCCCTTGCAGTCATGTGTTGATGCCACTCTCTGCGAACTGGTATTCTTTCTAATTGCTATTTGGATATTGGTCATTTATTTGCTTCTCTGTCTAATCTGCCTTGATTGACCCTCTGTATGCTGATGGGGAGGAATGGACAAGGATTGACAAGCTTAAGCCATATAAATACACAAAAAATGCTTTGATAAATACCAGGTTGGTTCTTATTCTAACCTTACACGCCTTGGATGGCACTCGTTAAAGAAAATTTGGTCTTTTTTCATATGAAAATTTTGTGGAGGGTTAGGGAAGGGGGTGGTGTAAAAGTTATCAGATTGAATGCCACTTAAGGGCGACAAGGTGTGATCCCAAATGTCAATGTTTTCATGAATTTGTGAGTAGATTTTTATCCAGAGATATATTATTACAACTTAAATGCAAATGTTTTCCCTTATGGGTATCTAATGTACACATATTTTTGCTTATTGTTTGGAATCAAAGTTTCACATGCACTGTGTACAATTAAGCAACATGCACATTTTAAAAATTTGGATTCCGAATCTTTATTTTGATTTTTTTAGGGTGCAACATAGGAAGACATTTGTGTCGAAATTGCATATTGACTAGTTGCAAACCAAGGAGCAAAGCCTTATTTAAGTTTTCCATTTTAATTCACGTCAGCTAATAATTTGGAGTATTATCACTTATGATTAACTTCAACTGTGATTTTATAATTCATTTCTCCTTGTTTTTGAGCTTGAAATATCCAAATCAGGACTTGTGTTTGTTGATATGGTTTTGTATTTTATTGCTGTTGCAGAATCATTTAGGTCACTGAAGAGGATGTTTATGGGTTACTGATATATTAATAGTTTTATTCGTTTAATTGAGAACAAGGTAGTCAGTCAACTAATTTGTGTAGACTATCATTTGACAGGTGCATCATAGCAACACTTCTCAGGGTTCCTCTTATGAAATGGATTTCCAAGAGTTAATTATTGCTTATACTAAAAAAAAAGGTGTTGATCTTAGTGAAAAAAATAGCAAAACAGGTGTTCATCTCGAAAATGTGCAACATGTTCTTGAAAAGAAACAAGGACTTACAATAGAAAATTCTTCCGATTCAGATACAGTATCCTCCAGTGAATCTGATACGTATATGGAAGAGACTGATAACCATAATTGTGATGTTAATTATGCTGCAACCTATGGAGATGAAGAGGATGCTTATGAAGGTCAGCAGATGACTGCTGAATACCTTGAAGATGAGAATGATGAGCAGATGGTTGAAGATTTTGATGGTATGCCTTTAACATCATGTTTTCAAAATTCTATCATTATTGGTCATGTGGTAATCCATAAGGACAATTCACCAAACAAATCTTTTCTCCAAATGAAGAAAGCCAGAAGAAAAGACTTTGTCTTACAAATTCATAACTGTGTAAAAGAAATTAATTATAGATTGCATGGGATAGACTTTCAAATTTCCTCACAAAACAAATCCTTTTCCCCAATTAAGAAAAGTAGAGCTAAATTTCGTGTCTTCTGTATTCATGACTTTTTTGTAAAATGAACTAAATACAGAGTGCATGGCACAAAATTCGAAGATTCTCCTTCCAATGCGCATGGAAGAAAGAAGAAGAAATTATTGCATGAAGATATAAGAAAACATGCATCTAAACATGAGACACAATTACTTGAAGAAATCCTCAGAGTAGAAAAATCCACTAGCAAAATTGGGAATGATTGCCCTTCTTTATTAAATACTCTATATAAATATGCATTAACTTTGGAATGATTGCATTGTGATTCTTCATTTCCACAAAATGCTATTGTGGAGTCCAGGGTTTCTGTCCACACTCCATAAGCTCTTCAAAATAGCCCTAGACAATCATATTTCAGTTAAATTATCTTCGTCTGTTGTGGTGCTGTAGAGATGTCTCAAGTGTGTCCTTGAGTTATTTATTTGTCCTTGGGTCCAGAAGAATTAAGTGAATTAGGAATTATGGACTTAGTCAGTATTTTTAATGTTTGACTGAATTTCACTGCCTATTAGATTAAGTCTGCCAACTCTGTCCTGATTCACATGATCCATTTTGGATCAAAATGCTGGTTAGGGGTGCCCGGTAAAAGCCTTTTCCTCAAAGCTATGAGAGGAACGGAAATTATGAATATGAATCAATGACTCTTCTTTAACAGGTTTCCAGATAGGCAGCCATCTAAAAGCTCCACTTCACTGGAATTAGGAGAAGCAAACAAACCATTTATGCAACAAAACAAATTTTTTAGTTCACTGGGGTCTAAATGCTGTTTTCTGTTTTTACAAGTTTCAGAAAGTTGTAAACATTGCAGTGTTTCTCTGAGTTTTGGGGATGGGGGGATAAGGTTCTAAGGAGAACTTAGATTTTCCAGATTTTGGGGACAGTGGGCAGACAATCATTAAAATCATATATAAAATGAAAAATTTGAATTTTAAAAAACAAAAATATAAAAAATACCAAAAATTAACATAAACTAAAGTAACCTGAAATTTTAAAGGAAGTAATAGTATAATAAGTTAATAACAAATCATTGATTCCTTTATCCGTGTGATATATCAATAATCATATAGATAATATGAAGAGTGATATCTCTAAAAATGCCCCTCTTCCTCTTCCTCTTTTTCTTTTTCCACTTTTAGTGAATGCAAAACAGTAATGAGCATGTGTTTAAAAATATCTTTTGGGTTGGGGGGAGCTTTAGTGGGCCCCTCATTTAATTTTTTAAAATTTTCCTTTATTTTGTTTGTTATTGTTGATACGTGTCCAATGGGGGTGATGCCTTGACATCCCTCAAGGGTCAGAGGATACTAGGGTGTTCCATTATCTGTAAAATAGAAGATGATATCACACTTCAAGAAAAGGGGAACTGTCCCGAAAATGTCTCAAAATGGTATCTAGATCCAAGGGAGGACAATAGAATATTGTACACTTTGCACATTTCGTCATATGGAATAACTCAATTTTAAACATTTGATTTGCTAGGTCCAATCTACTATGCACAAGATGTAATGTCCCTTTTTCACTGAGTCAACAAGTGGAGGACCCTTGAACGCTTTTTAATACTTATCAATGGGTGAGTGGTGATTTCTTACTAGTGAGGTTTTGTTTTGTTCATTAGTCCTTAGTATTTTTGTTTACTGCTATATCTGATAAATTAAGTACAGAAAATAATAATACAAATAATAATGCATACCAGACACAGCAGTAAAATATATCTTTATTCGTAGATGCAATTATTATAGAGAAGACAACAATTCTCACACAATCGAATCCAGAAGCATTCACTCACTCAGACTAGAGATGGTCGGCGAAGGATTACAATTCACCCGACTATTCCATACTAACTTCCTTGGCGGTACACAACACATTTAAAGGAGCCGACGGTTGCTGAGAGGAACACAACCGTCAACCAACCGACACATTAATTACCCTAGAGTGACAACCCACTTAATACAAACAATTAATACATTGGTAGATAACAAATATTATCAAACATAACAATAGGCATACACAATTTTTATGAATTTTCAGCCATTTCTTATTTTTAGGGGCAAATCCTAAATTTAAGGTCAGTTGTAGGCAGGGCCCACACCATTAGTCTCCTCATGGGGGATTTACTCTAGGGGGGAATCTTATGTTGACCTTGCTAATGCCCTTGGAGATTTTGCCCTTGGAGATTTTGAAGTGTAAATGCTTGTTATAAGCATCTTGGGAAAAAATTATTCCTATTTCTCAGGGGCTTTTGGAGGGTATGGGGGCATGACCACATGAAGCCTATCATTGGACACATGTCATGCACCCCTTTTTCAAAATTATGGAGATAATTAAGTTGTCGAAAAAGTAACTTTATATTAGAAGACCGTTTATATTTAGTTAATTAAAAACTGTGTTTGTGATTATTTTAAGTGTCACTAGATCCATGTAATGTCCCCATTTTGAAATATAATTTAATAATAAATCTATAATCAGTGTTCCATGGCTGTTGGGGACGAGGGGACAAAGGGCCTAAGGTTGGGGACGACGGCGAGGGGGTGGCAGGGTGGTGGTGCTGATATAGTTATACATATGCTTATAGTACACGAAAAACTAGTTTTGAAAAGATGTATAATAGTATAAGAATTACATTTCAAATGAAACTCTAGGAAATTAGTAAAATTATAAAATAGCAAAATTTGAAATACTAAATCTAAATACAAAGATTTCTTGAATGCTAATTGCTAAATAAAATTTGACAAATGAAATTGTCAAATTGGAGATTTCTATTATATCAAAAATATGAATATCTGATGTCATATGAGATATCACAAAGGCTATAAAGATGATTACATGATTGTGTTGGATGAAAATTTTGTACACTTGGGAGGATGTGCAAAATTGTGGTTTCAACCACAGCGTATGAGTTAAAAACTCTCATAATTTAAGGGAAGGCTCCCCCTTTCCTACTATTACTAATTAACTAAACACTAATCTAACATGGGTGGGACAACATCCTTTTCTCTTTCTTTAGAAAAGATGATATTCTTTTATCTTTTTAGAAAAGAAACAACAGTTAAGAAAAGAAATATAACGTAATGAATTTTAATAAGTACGAAGATGCTTATACAAAAAGAAGTGAAGTTTCCCTGAAAACCCAAAGTTTACCATTACTTCCCCAGGACAAGAGAATAGAAACAATGCTTAGAGTCTTTACTTTCCACTATCCTATCTACCTTTTCAAAATGATTGAAATAAGAATAATTTACTAGATATAATAGCACAAAGTTTGCTGATATGGTGCGCTTCTGAACTACTACAAATGGGAACAAGTACAAGCACCAAGTCCTGCAATTCTCCTCAGTTATGAACACTTAACTACAATAATTTAACCCTTAATACTTGTAGCACAAAGTCTACAAGAAATCAAATCAAAGCTCCTTTCAACAATCTCATAATCTCAAGCAAATGCAAAAAAGTATACCACTATGACACAAGAACACAATGGATATAAGAGCAAGACTTCAACACAAAGTTTGAAACTCAAAAGCCTTCTTGATATTACTTGACAAAACAATTTACAAGTATGAAGCACACAGTCTTTATGACTGTAAATTTCTGTAGAGTTTTCTTGTTTGCTGAAAAAGATAAAAATTACATGAGTACTCTCCTATATATATAGGTGTGAGGGACTAAGAGCAAAAAGTGGAGAAGTTTAACTAAGATTTTTTCCACAACCGACTATAACTAACTATGACTTATTCAAATTGCAATTATGTTGCTATTCAATTTGTAATTTGTTTATATGCAATTACAAGTTACAAGATTACAAGTGATGAGATTGCTTGTAATCATAAGTTTTTGCATTACATGTAATTTGTCAAAAAGAAAATGCATAAATAAAAATAAAACTCAAGTGTCATGAGATGCTTCTTGTTCTTCTCTTTCCTTGGCCATGAAACCTTGAAACTTGTTGATTGATTCCTACAATTCATCAAAATTCGGGCCTGCTGTATTCCTTGCAACAACAACAGTCTTGATGATAACATCAAGATATCTCACTGTCGCCACTCTATGCTCCTCAAGAACAATTTGCATCTTGTCAAGGAAAACTTGGCAATCCACAAACCTGTTGATTGAGGTTATTGTAAATTGCTCGGATTCCAACTCAGAAAGTATTACACTGTCTGGAAGCAACTCTTCATCTTGACTTACCATTTGCAAGGCATTTTCTTAAAGTTGGAGATGATATCCTGCTCTACTTCAACATTCATTTCAAGAGCAGCTTCAATATCCTTGATCAAGTCTTTGACAACTAATGACCTATTGATCATAAGTTCTTCAAACTCAATATACTTTTCATTGTTTGGTATCTTAGTGTGTTTGCACAGGATTTCTAATTTGACTTGATCCATTTCATGCCATATTTTCAAGTCTCTTTCTGTAGATTCCAGACATTGCTTGAAAACTTCTAAAGTCTGGTTCAATTTCATCTTTGCTGCCCTTACATTGCCCAGTGCTAGTAAGGCTTTCTTCACCACCTAAACACTTCGATTTGCTAGCTGATCTACCCAAGAATCAATGGCTTTGGCCTCTTGAGCAGCCTTTTCAACCTGTTTGATGGACTCTTCGGAAGTAGAGGAAGTTAAACGATCAACCTTCTTTGAAGAATTAGTGATCTTTTGAATCATTGAGATGAGTTGTACGTTCTCTTCCTTGAGCTTATCTTTCTTTGCTAGGAGCTCATCGTAACCTTGAACCAATGAAGCCACAGAGTCCTGAGCATCATACATCCTCCCAGGTGTATACAATTTTCAACCAACAGATTCATCATTACAATGAGTAGCAAATACAAATACTAATAGCAATAACATTACAAAAGACAAAATGTCAAAATGTAGCGAAGGGAGGCCTCTAATCATCTGCAAACTCCTCATAATTGGAACTGTTGGACTTCTCAAGGTCAAGATCCCTCAAGCTCACACCAACCAGCCTTGCATATGAAGTGGTAGGATCATCCTCATCAATATGTGAAGGCTCCTCTAGCTCTACATCCCATTGTGTCGCTGGACCCTCCTTGTACACAAGTGTCTTGCGGTCCATGAGATGCAAAGCACTATGTACAACCACAAGCTTCTCTGCTCTCTTAGAGGTACGTCTGTTCCTCTTAAGATAGTGGATGAAGCTATATGTATACTAGTTCCTCTCAGCAGTTGAAGAACTGGAAACTTGAGATAGCGGACGGATAGCTAGAGTGGTGGTCAAAGATTTCAGACCATGACAATTCCACCACAAAAGTGGGTCCTCCTGTGCCATAGTTTCTATATCCATCTTTGCTGCATCTGAATAGCCTCCAAGAGTGGCAAATTTTCCCCATTTAGTGCAAATTATGCCGGCATCTCTAGAATCAAACATCTTCTCTATGCACCTAAAAAAACCTCTCTTCACCTCATCATCTTGAATTAGTGTCACTCTACCCGGTCTAGCCTTGTACCACTTAGGATTCAAGGCAAAGGCAACCTTCACTTAATATGCAAAGGAAGGTTCAACTTCTCCCATTTGCCCTGAATGATTGGCCAGATGTGCTCATTGTAGAATGCTAGAGAGGGGTCCTTTACTCGCACAACAACCCTCATCTGGTCAAGCATAGAGTCGATGCACTCATACACCTCTCTAAGGTTAGGTGCATCCCCATCCCAATATCTGATGACCTAAATTGTGGAGAAATGATGGAGACAATGTATTTCACATCAATCCAAAACACATCACTCTTCACTATCTCCTTCACCCTTCTCCCCTGCTCTGTCTTGGCCTTGGCCCACCTATTCCACTTATTAGTCATAACCATGAGGTGCAATGCCTCTTGCAACTCAATCATTCTCTCCAAGAGAATGAAATAGGATGCATATCTGGTCTCAACTGGTTTCAAGAACTTCTTCTTCGCAAAGGTCCTAAAGAGTGCATGTGAAGTGTGGTGGTTGTAGATAAACATTTGCACATCTCTCGCATCGCTGACCACTCCTCTAATCTAGTCAATCTTCCCCATGTCCTTGAGTGCATTGTTGATGGCATGCACACAACATGGGGTCCACCAAATATGTCTATAGGCTGCCTCAATGAGTTTCCCTGCTACTCCACACACATGGGTTGCATCTGTCACTACTTGGACCACATTTTGTGGCCCAACCTCCTCAATAGCCTCCCCGAGGACCTTAAACTGAAAATCAACATCTTTGCTATGCCCTGTACAATCAACTGCTCGAAGGAAGTATGGGCCCTTTGCACATGTGACCATGATGTTGATGAGTGGATGATGACTAATGTCCGTCTACCCATCCATAACTATGCTGCACCCAGATGCCACCCAACATGCCTTCATTTTCTCTATCAAAATATTGATCTTGGAATAGCTCTTATCTGTGATGTCCCCTTCTAGCTAGAGGCATCACTCTAGCTTGTGATTAGCCTATCAAAGACCCTCGTAGGCTAGTAGGATTGGATAGAGGGTCACCTTGGCGTGGAGATCTTTCGGGGGACAGAGCAGAGTACATTTCTGGGTTGCCAGAGTTTGTTTATGATGAGTTTTGCTTTGAGTTTGGCTTGGCCAGGCTATTTTTAGTAGTTGGAGATGGACCCCAGCTATTTTTAGTAGACATCATGGTCATATGGGTGGTCAACTAGTGAGCTCCAGTTTCAGACGGCATAGCTAAATTCAAAATATTCGTGGAGTTAGACAAGTTTGAATGACTTAGCATTTATTATTAAGTGATTTAATAATAAAGTTATAAAGTGACTTTATATTATAATCACTTAACTTGAGGGTCAACTCATCATTAGACGGGGCCATGTTTTTAATTAAATTATCTGAGTCAGACTATTGAAATATTAAAATTAAATGCCCATTTAATGATTAAAATCATTTTGACACCCAAAGTGAAATTAAATGAAATTACAAGCAAAATTGTAATTAAGAGGATTAGGGTATGACTTGCAAAAAGGATATATAGCGTTGAGTTTGGAAAGAAAAGGATGGCGATTTTATTTTGACATTGTGAAATTGAAAGGGTTTTGCTCTGGAGACTAGGGTTATCAGCCACCATTGGAGGACGTAGTTGCTTCAATGTTCACCATCTGAGCTGATGAAATATTTAGTGATATTTGGTTTCAGGAAGACTTCATTCAGAGGTCTTATTTGCATCTAATTGCGCAAGATTGAAGAATAAATTCACGAGAAATTATTGCAGATTTATTGAAGAAATTTTGGTGATTAACAAGTATGGTACGGATTGCTACAGTACTGCCGTACGGACCGCTACAGTGCCACGTGAACAGTACCGCGTGAATAGTGCCGCCGTACGGATTGCTACAGTACCGCGTGAACAGTATTTTTTTTCAAAAAAAATTAAAATTTGCAGTTCGCAGATTTTTTTCAACTACTGGGACAGCAAAAATCAGGGTTTTATCTTACATTGTAATAAATTTGTTTTCCAGGCATATTGGCCATAAAACAGAACAAAAATTCCCTTGATAGTCTCGTAAATTAATTCCAGCAGTAATATTATTGTTTCAGTATTATTTTAAGCATAGGAGTTTATTTCAATATTGTATCATTGCTCATTATTACCAAAAAACACAAAAAAATCTATAAACATTCAAAAACCAAAACAAATTCAAATCTACTGCATTCAAAAGAAACAGTCAGCAGAGGAGAGCCAAGTTGGGTTCTTACATTATCCAAGATTGTGGTTTTCAATTTCGTCTCACCTGGTGGCACATATGATGTTCCTCCCTTCCCCACCATAGCCATCATCTCCTTATAATAAGGAGACTGTGTAACATGAAATGGGACGGCATTGGCAAAGAAGAACCTACCAATGGATTCATCTATTTCATCTCTCAGCTGCACATTAAACATATCAGCTATGGGGTTACTCTGCAATGTGTGCAACTTGCGTTTCCCTGTCCCCTTAGCCTCTTGTGATTGGGGCATGGCACTAGAAGTGGAAGTGGATGAATGTTTAAACATCATTCCTCTCGTTAGCGATGCATGAGGAGAAGTATGTTGCACTTGTTGGCTCTGCTGAAGGGCTTCTCTAGGAGACAAAGTAGTAGGGACTGAAACATCTCTATCATCTAGAATGCTCCAAAGCTTGTTCATCTCAATTCTATACTCTATATTTTTAGGTTATGCCAAAAATTTACAATGATCCACACCTTTTCCTTTCCAAAAAAGTAAGTGTGCATTTCACTCTAGTGATGCTACCAAACCATCCAACCCCACAAATATTGCACTGCCACTTCCTTGTTCCCCCACTTGTATGTGATGTGCCTTGTACTCTTTAAGCAAACTGTCTTAGAGGAGATTTAGGATCATAAGCAACCCTAGCATACTGTGCCAACAACTCTGAAAGGCAACCTGTACTAGTTGGTGCACCCACAATGGAACTAGATTGGGCTCCAGTATTAGCCCCATGGTCACCCCCCTCATTCTTAGGTTCAAATTCTGAACCATTTTCACTATGAGAATGGATTTCCATCTCATACTCACTCATGTCATGGGAGCTCATTGTGATAGTGACACTGCATTTCACAAAATAAAAATAAAAATAAATTCAGCTTAGTTTAACAATTTGAAATACAAAATTTGAAATTTCAATTTTGAACAATGAAAACAAAATTTAGAATTTAGAATTTTATATTTTTTAAAATAAAAATTTGATGTTGAATCTTGAGGGCATAATGATGAATGATTCATTCATCATTTTGCCCTCAAGATTCAACATCAAATATGATTTTGAGATGAATAAAGAAAACAAGAAGTTTAAACAAACAAATAATTCAAAATTAGAAAATAAAACAAACAAAAAACAAGAAAAACCCTACCTTGTGCTTGAAAAATCTCTCCAAAATATTGTAGAATCCTCTTCCTTCTTTTCTTGTTGTTCCTTCTCACTCCTCTCATGCACTAACTCTTTTCACTCCTTCAATCAGACTTTTCCAAGTTTTTCCTCCTCTTCAGTTTGCTGGAAAAAAAAATCAGACTTAGAAAATGTGAGTGAAATCACCAAATGTGGTGGTTTTGCATTGTTTTGGGGAAAGGGGTGGGGCCCACGTCAAATTAGGGTTACCCCCAACCCCCAAAAATGACACTTTTTTTTTTAAATTAAAAAAATTTGTGCCTTTTTACGGCTGGGTGATGGGAGATGTCTCCCCGCCCCTCAAGAAATGCCTAGGCGTCTCCCCAAGGAGACTTGGAGACGCCTAGACATCTCCCAAGGAGACTTGGAGATGTCTCGGCGTCTCCAAGTCTCCTTGGAAACATAGAGACGTTTCCCTGTCTCTGGCGGAGCATTGGTGGTGGTGGCAGGATGGCAAGAGATGCCACGTCCATGTTTCCGTCCCGGAAACGTCCCCGTCTTGGAAACGCGGGTCAAAGGGGGGGGGGAATGCATTTCTGTGGAATGCTGATAATAAGAAAATTAAGATACAAAAAAATAAAAATAAAAATTAAATTAAAATATAAATGAATATAATTAAATTTTGATTAAAGTTAGTGAATGGTTAGAAGGCATGAAATGATAAGTTGTGACTCCCCGAAATATGAGGTATAAAAGGGAGAAGAGAACTCATTTGAAGAGGGTATAATTTGGAAATCAGAAGTGCTGATCTGATTATGAAAGGTTGTATCCCTTTCAAAGGGCAGATATAATGAAGAGTTGCACTCTTTCAAAAGGGTGCTAATTGCGAAATGTTGTCTCTTACGAAAGGGCATAACATGATGAAGAGGTGTGACCTTTCCCTCACATTAAGAGATATAAAGGAAAGGAATCAAAGCATCCAGTGACATCATTGATCAGATCATAAATGATATTAAGTTACAGGCAGTAACATCTTTGTTCTTGGTGGTATACATGGGGAGGTGCTTAATATGTATGCTTAATATATGAAGCCTGATAATTTTCTTTGTCATATCCCCCTCATATTCTAATAGGAGGAATTTCCATTGTCTGCTTTAACAGACATAGGCCAATCTGGTACATTTCCTTGTTATGCAGAGCATCACTGAATAATGGTTAAGCAGTGCATTGATATTAAAGATCAATAATACATTTCTGTAGTTATTAGAACATGGCTGCCAGTAATGTAATGAGTAAAGATAGAAGGATCTCTATAATTTATATATGTATCCAATCATGGTAAGAGAAGGGAGGAATCCTAAATAGGGGGAACGGTGTTGGGGTCACCCCTAAGCACGCTACCTCATATGTATGGCCGGGTCCACATGAGGCCAAAGGGGGGTGAAGGTGCTCTGCCTTTGGGCTTAAGAGGGTTAGACTTAGGGCACCCTATTGGGGTAAATCCTTATCCTCTCTACCATGGTGATGGATGGAATCATGTGAGTGGGAAGAGGTGGCTTGATTGAGGGGGAATGGTCGTAAGGACACCCTATCAAGTTACCCATCTGTTGGCTTGATTTAGGGGGAAAATTTGTAAAGACACCCTATCAAGTTACCTATTCATGGCTTGATTGTGGGGAAATGGTTGTAAAGACACCCTATCAAGTTACCTATCTGTGGCTTGATTGAGGGGGAACGGTTGTTAAGACACCCTATCAAGTTACCTATCCTAGCTTGCTATGATTGGGGTTCCTTTAGTTAGTTAAGTAACCTTGTAATCAATTAGTAATTTATGATCTATGATCTTGATCTCTACATTTACAGTTGTTTGTAATTGTAAATTGCCTTATGTTTCATCATAATCAGTTATTCTTTGCTTTATGTATCATCATAGCTAGTTGTTTGTAATTATTATTCACTTATATAATATAATTTGTAGGTTGTTTTCTAACTTGTTTGCAGATTTTTCCTTTTAAGGAGATAAAGGTACTCCCCCTCTAACCCTCCCTTATGAAAGGAACTCAGGCAATACTGAGAGGGGGGTGAATCAGTATTGCAGAAATTTACTTTTAAATTCGAAACTTCATAAAACATGAAATGAGCAACTATAAGGGCAAATACACCAGATTTCTCGTGGAAAACCCTTTCGGGTATAAAACCACGACATACAAAAATTTCATTAACAAGAATGGGCACCAACCTGATGAGCACCAACTCAGTTTACAAAAGTGAGCACCAACCCACTAAGAGCACCAACTCCTATGAACAGAGGCACCAATCTCTGATATGCAAAAGTGAACATCAATTTAAGAATTTTTGAAAATAAGTAACAAGAATGCGTCTATGCACCATCATGCATGAACAATGCGCAGCTCTGAACTACCAATCCTTTCTCAAACAGCCTTACAATAATAAAGACAGTCTTCAAATCACCGTGACAACATTCATAAAAAAAACAGTCAATCTGCCTGGGTATTTTCCTTCACAACAGTAATGATATTAACTCTCAGCAAACAATAAAAATACATCCAGTCATTCATACTGATTCTTGTTCCATTTGGTGTAAATATTCAATCATTTCTTCTCGTGTCCTCTATCCTCTGCAAAGACTTCTCCATGTCAAAAGATGTATGATAAAGTCACCCCAAAATACCAGCTGCTCAAACACAACTCCTTCCCACTTTCTGTTACACATACATCAAGGACATGTACAGAATACCATATTCATAACAATATCTTATCGCTGAGATAAAAGCTTACACATGCAAAAGACAAGCATCAGCATTTTTTCAGTATGCTCATACACCTTTTAATATAGAACAATATACTCCCTAACACATTCCAAAAACATAGTCAAAAATACCTTCTACAAGATTTCTGCCAAAACAGTTTTTATTATAAATCCCTTCAATCATTCAATTAAGATTTCTGCCAACCTTCGACTGTTACTAAATATCTGCAGCTGCTTCTGACAGACATTTAGAAAGAATGCTCAGCTGTAAAACAACTACTGACTGCATCGAATGATGAGATCAAATATCAAGCAATTCAATTTTTTTCTATACAAACAGCAATTCAATTTTTTATTATAAACCCAACTTAAAATGCACCAAGCAAATTTTAAGGAAGAAAACATTCACTTCCACACTCACACAGTGTCCAAAATTCTAGTATTAGAACACGTTTTTTGTAAAAAAAAAACATTCCAAGAACCTGAGCACTGTCAAGCATATTGCAGCAAACCACTACCTGTCCAAGTCTGCAATAAGGAGTTATATGTTTTAAATTGAGTCAAAAACAACTTTCAACATTTGAAACAATCCTGCAAACTGCGAAATCAGAACTGACGTATACTAAAAATGTTCCAGAAAATGTAAGGTATTTGTAACTGAACTGCCCAAATCTGAGCAAAAAACTGTAACTGACATCTCAATCATACGAACTGGACAAACCAAAGATTTGCCCTGCAAAAGACAAGAGTTCTGACAAATTGAAACCTGCGAACAACTCTGCACACAAGCTCAGAAACAAAACACCTCTGAACATATGCCACCAATGTTGACACTTCAGACTACGTACGACACATGCTGGCAACAAGATGACATGGCAGAGCAAACCAGATAACAGACATCAACAAAGCATCCAATCAGACCAACCTAAATCGACACCAATGACAAAATATCAGCACCTTATTGGCTGAAAATTGTAATCTAGGGCAAACTAGGGCATTTTCCAAAAGGGGATGTTACAATCCATGGTGCAAAAAGGTGTTTAAAAAGGACACTTAGTTATTTTTTTTATAACTTTGAGGAATATTTATCAAAAGGAAAATAATAGTATTTTATTTCCTCATATAAACTACAAATAAGAGGATTGTTTTTGAAAATAGACTACATGTTTTTTGAAACAATTTTATATTTTAAGAATGAATGTGTATTCTTCTCTTCCCGAAGATGAAAATCCTTTGGATTTGTGAAGCTTCGAGGACGAAAACCTTCATAGTTTCTTGTGCATTTGATAGGGTTCACCTAGCGTGCTCAACACTTCACTAAGTTGATGTTGCTCAATTTCACCAACTCACCAGGCCTAGTTGCTTTCTAGACCTACAAGTCCTTCTCAATCTCTTCTAGGGCTTGCTCTTACTCACTCCAAGGTGTTTGCTTCAAGTGTCCTTGCTAGGAACCCTACCAATTTGCTATGTTTCCCATATGCTCAAAGATGGCTTCTTGGCTCAAATTCATCAAAATGCCCTCCAATGGTCTTGAGATGTTGCAGAGGTGTAGAGGGTTATTCTCTCATGTTTTTAGATGGTTTCAAGGTCCATTTGTGGTTTTCTGTCCAAAGGTTTCTTACCGATTTCAAAAATTGGTCTAGAAAAGGCTACAAGGGAAAGAGCCCAATTATGCCTCCTAGAACCGGTTTTTGAGGTTTTGGACTAAAACGATCCAAAGGACCCCCAAACTAAAATGGATTTTCTTCAAAGATTCACTCAACCCCAAAGGATTTCAGTGGTTTTAAGCTTCCAACCCTTCTTTGCATACAAAAACCCCAAAATGAGAATTTCAAGGGCTTCTAGGCACTTGATTGGCAGCAGCAAGTAAATCTTGTCTTTGGACCTTCAAATGGAACTCTTGAGGCTTCCTTCTGCACAAGCAGACCTGTACTAATCTATTACAACTTCCCAAAAGCTTGGGACTTTCATTTACATTCACCTCTGCACTTTGTGCTAACTTTTCATCTTGCCAACTCTAGCTGAGTTGCTCCTGGGCTTGCCTAGGGCAAGATGTTAAAAATATCAAATGACACTTTCAGACCTTCTCCTTTCATATGTACATTGTACAATGGGTTGCCTACCATGTCCCAAGAGGCCGTGATGAACACGGTGGGATTTTATGGGGCACCCATTTTAGCAAAAACTGCTAATTACAAGCCAAAACTGGCTACTTGTGAATCAAATCACCAAAACAGTAGTAAATGCTAAATAAAAAGCTTGAAAATGAACAACCTACAACACACTACTAAACCTCAATCCATCATTTGATTCATGGATTCAATCCATTAAACCTTCAAAAAATGCAAAAATTGACAAAAACAATGAAAAGTGCAGTCCAAAATCTTGTATTTTGATTATTGCTTCCAAAATCCAAGTACACCAACCTTGGTAAACGTGTAAGAGAGGGTTTTTATAGCCTTCCCACATGTGGAGTCCTTCCATGGCTTTGAGAAAGCCCTAGCTTCAACGTGGGACCAATTTCAGGACAAAAATTGTCATGACAACAAAAGTTGTCATGACGACTTTTTGCAACTGTGTTTTTTCCACTTTTGGCCTCTCCAACTCATGAGACCTGTTCTAATTCATCACATATGGCATTTCAAACATGCCTAAAACCTATTTAGCCCTCTCAAATGCTTTTACCAACTTTTGACACCTTTGACCAACAAAAAGGCCAAAAACCTACTCAAACACACTATTTACACAAAAATGCAAACCTAAGTAAAATGAACTCAACCTAGGCCTACATTGACACTAAATACTCACTCTTGGACCCTCCTGGAGTCCTTATTCACCACTGACTTGGCTAGGGTCAGTACAAGCCAAAATTTGCAAAATAAGAAAGCTAGGACCTAGGTGCTCCTGCACCAGCATTTCCACACAAGGATTGCATAAGTGCTTGTTTCAATAAAAATTTCTAGTATCCAGATATTGTTTTCAGCTTGGTCATTTTTAGATTTTGGTGAGAACACTTGTCATTTGCAATAGTTTGTTTTTGGTTATTGTTTGTAGTTGTGGGTATATGAAGATTTTTTCATAGTGATATGCCTTCAATGTTTTAATAATTAATACTTGTTTGTGGAGTTTGAGTTTTTGGTTGTAACCCCTTCTATCTGGCCATATAAATTCATTTCCAGTTTGTAGACCTTTCCAACCTACTTTTCTTCATAGGGAGGAAGACGTTTATGAAATGCAATCTTAGAATCCCGTTGTTGAGGACATCGCAACTTTTTATATTCAATGTTTTAATACTTGTTTGTGTAGTTTGAGTTTTTGGTTGTAACCCCTTCTATCTGGCCATACAAATTCTTTTCCAGTTTGCAGACTTTTCCAACTCATTTTTCTTCATAGGGCGGAAGACGTTTATTAAATGCAATCTTAGAATCCAGTTGTTGATGACATCACAACTTTTTATACTGAGTACTAAGCTCTTCTAGAGGAGATCCGTAGAGAGATGTCACTCACAAATTATATGAATATGGAGAAGTCAAGAAATGATCTAAGAACTGAAACAAGGCCACAAGCTAATTGGAGGGATTTTTAGCATGCCTTGGAAAAGTTGACACTTTGCACTTTTGAGGAATCCAGCAGGCATACAGTTCGTGTTTGGATTAGAATTTGGATACTTATTTGTTACCTAGACCAATGTTGGAAGATGAAGCCATCAAGTTTACTACTCATCATTTTAAAGGTGTAGTGTATGAATTGTGGTAACATGGGCTGATTATGCAAGGGCATTTTTGGGAGATGATGCAGCTCAGGCAATACGAAACAATGAATAGAATTTGCTTGATTGATCAAGCTTCTATATCATTTAATATGGCTCTTATCTTTGAAGTCAAATAGATGAACAATAAACAAAAAGTCAATCATCAATTTATCTTAGATAGTAGTCAACTTTGTACTTGAAGTGAGTGAATGGTCAACATTGATGGACTAGTCAACATCGAGAAATTTTTGGTCAAGCAGCAACCTACAGATCACTCAAAGATCCGAGCTCATGTCCAAAAGGTATACAAATATCATCCACTACTTGGCTGATGTCAGCAGCCACTTTTGCCTCCAAATCCTCCTTTCTGTTTTGGTAGCTTACTGGTCATACATGAGCGGAAGTAATTGATTCCAGTGGTCACTAATGTTGGTCGTATGAACACTGATCGTAGAGAGTGAAGTAGCACTGTAAGCACTCTGTCGATCTTAACTTTCCTTCTTGATCTCCACCTCTAAAAATTGAATAGACTTGTATTCGTGTATAGCCTTACTTAACTTCCAAACCACAAGCCATGAAACATCAGTGCGGTAAAATGCGACATAAAACAACTTGGCAGTGTACATACAGTCCCTGAGCAACAAACCTCAGAAACATACTGTAGACACTTCTGGATCTCCTTGAGCAACTACAACTGATGCACAATGATATTATTAACATTTTGTAAAGAGTTATCAATATAGCTTGCCACTGTCCTTCCGGAACTCAAATGCTTTGACATGACATGCCAGAATTAATTCAAATTTTTGTACATATGGACACTAGAAATCAAGGGGAACATAATGATAATCCACACACAATTTATAGACACCCTTAATTGACTCCTTTGACATCGATGACAACATAATGTTCAACAGTCCCAGCTTTACAGCAAGTAGATACTTTCATGGTCTCATATATTTTTTTTTAAATGCTGTTCTGATCACTCACATGCTTTGAAAATATAAACAATAATGTATTTTGGCTTTTGTTTGCAGTGACATTTGGTGAATTTAAAGGTTCTCTGTGGGAAAAAGACAAGAATTTAGGAGCAGAATACAATTTTGTCAAAGCAGCTGATCATTCAATCTTGAAGGAAGAAAACTCTGTACTAGGATTGGGTCCAAGTATCATATACACACCCACAAGAAAGGAGACAGGGAGGCTGGCAAATTTTCTGTGCAAGTTTGGCGTGAAGGCTGCAGCTTATCATGCAAAGGTAATAATACTGAGTTGTAGCAAGTTTGATGTGAAATATGAGTGCTACAATGTTCAGGAATATGAATATTGGAAATTATGTCAATAGATTGTCAAAGTGAAATAGTGGTATTGCAGCATTTTAATTTGATGTTGCTGTAGATTACATCTGTGCTAAAGCATTATGCTTATGTTTAAGATCCCACACGCAAGGAAGATGCTGTGCAAAAACTATAGAAAAGCATCTCATTAAAAACCTTTTGCAACAAATGTGAGGCCAGCCAGAAGGGAGAAAATGGGCTTGTTTAAAATTTAAGATATTCATAATAAATAGAATTGTGATGTCATAGCTAAAGGATGATCTCTTACGGATGTCAATATGTGGATGGGTAGAAGTAATTACGTTAACTTCTTTTGGTTTTCATTACGACATTTCATTTTTGTGGTCAAGCTTTTGTATAATAGTTTTAAGATTGCAGTTGTTTTCTTTCAAAATAGGTGACCTGTTTGGGGCTGTAGCATTTAGAATTTGAACACTTCAAATCGCATGTGCAAGTGTCATTGAGCTTTGACAACAGTACTTTCTGTTTACCACCCTTCACAATATGGTGCATAAACATTATGAATTTCTCTTCATGCTCTTTCAAAGGATCTAATGTTTCTTTTTCTTAAGAAGTCCCTTAAACCAATTGTTATGTTATTTTAAAATTTAAAATACATCTATGTATTTGTGGAAACCAAGAAATATTGGATTTGTTTAAGGTTATAAAGATACATTTGGGTATTGCCTATCAGTTGATGTATATAGCATCACTATTTTGTACAATCTCATCACATTTAAATTCGTCATATTCAAGGAGGGAAGGAGAGGGGAAGGGAAAGGGAAACAACAGAACTGCAAGTAATGCCCAGAATCCATGGTTAAAATAGAGAGATTGTTATGTCCTCGAAGGATAAACTTACAGGCTTCATTCTGTTATGTTAGAACAAAAGTCAATTGGACTGTGTAGTTATCTTTTATAGATCGGTTAAGTGCATGTATTTTTGTTTTGATGGGGTTAGAACATGCTCTAAGTTATTTTCAGGTAAAGCCAGATGTGGAAGAAGTAACCATAGAGCTTTTTCTAATGTCTAAGCTCCAATCCAGCTTAGCTGAAGAATGGAGGTCAATTGAACTGTTGAGTCATTTATAATGTATCCGTCAAGTACATTTATTTTTGTTCTGATGGGGTTACAACATATTGTATATTATATTCGGGTGAAGCCAGATGTGGAAACGGTAACCATAGGGCTTTTCTGTTTGTCCAAGCTTCAATCTAGCTTGAATGAAGTAAGAAATAGCTGTATACTGAAAATGGGTAGTCATATCTCTGATTTATCAATTCACTGAACGTTGTAAACTGTATGGATCAATGTCTTGTGATTGAATATCAATATAGCTCGTGTCAAGACTGCAGTTTTATAGGGTATACCCCTATCTGGTTGGAGTAATGAAGTAATAATGATCTGTAATTGAGTTGGAGATTCCAACAATCAATTTCAAAACATGGATTCTATTTGTCTAAGAATAAAATCAGATGAAATTTGTATTATTAGTGCCATGCTTATGAAATCAGCACACATTGCATTTCTGTTATTGCATCATGCTGAAAATGAAATTAGCAACATGTACATTGAACAAGAAAACTTGAAAAAAGGAACTATAGAAAACACATTACCATGATACCATGATATGCCAGAGAAATCCAATCTGGGGAAAACTCCAGTGAAAAATTAGCTGTTTACTTATAGAGCATCATTGTATTACCAATCATCTCTTTCCTTGCTAAATAATATCATTCAGACTGCACTTTCTGCTACCCAGTACTTTCAATATAAGATAGATCCAGTAATAAACCATCCAGGATCTTCTTACAAAAATGACTTGGATCCAGTGATGAACAGTCTAAGATCTTTTATCAATAATAATCAAAACTATTGGCGGTAAACCATCTAGAGACCACAGTATTGGATTCATGAAAGTAAATTGTGCTTCAATTGATTATTTTGTAAAATCCAAATAATTAAAAACATTACTCAGCAAAGTTGAAAGTAAATTGATACCTCTATAAAAATGAGTGGAAACTCAAATTGGAACTCACTCAATATTAAATTAAAAATCTAGAATCTGGAGCAATTCTGAAACCTCAGAAAATTGAAACTATGAAAAACTGAAACTCAAAATATATAGCTGCAATTAGAATTGTGTGGCCCTATGGTCTGCTGAACATAATACCACATGTTGAGGGTAGTACTGCTGTCTGTGTATCGTATGGACAATATATAATAAACTGGTAAGTCAGATTAGAATCTATTTGCAGCTCATATATTAATTGGTCTGGACCATGTGATGCTAGTACAGCCTTTAGAAATACCCACTAAAGGTCTGTGATCATGTATAGAAATTGTATGGCCAGACTTAGTGAGGCGTTTTAGAATAAAATCAGTGCACCTGAACCCTTTACAGCGTGCACATAAATTTATCTCCTTTTCTACATAGTAAGGCCAGCTGTAGACACTTGCTAATGCTACAATTGCAAGTCAAAATGGTATGGACTGCTTAAAGAGTTTAATCACCACAAAACCATTTGATAAATATGCAACAAATAAATATCCTTACAACCCATAGATTCGAGACTCGGACTCGGCTCGGACTTGGCAAGGGTGACTTGAATCAGGACTCTGGACTGGGCAAAAAAAATCGGCCAGGACTTGGCAAAGTGAAAAACCCAAAGAAATTTAGAGATTTTTAAGGATTTAAAACTTGTTTCATGTACCCTTTATTAAATAAACCTTAAATACACAATAACATTATCAAATAGAAGCTAATTTGATCACATATACATGTATACATCGATCACATTAGTATAAAGTTAAACTATTAAACGCAAATTGTAGCTGAACTATTGGAGGAAATAGCAAAGTCAAACATAGATATATAAAATATAAATAGTCATAGTGTCAAGTGTAAAAATATTACAAAACTCATTGAATATGAAATCCATGACATCGAATGTTCCACAAAATATCAAAACAACTACAAGTCTATGGCTTAGAGGAGCTTGCATCCTTCCTACGAAGGCGTCTAAGGTAGGTCCTGGATGATTCAACAACCATACTCTCTGCCCGGGACTCCATTCCACCCTCACCAACATCAGCTGTGTCTGTGTTTGGCTCTGGCTCTAGCTTTGCTCTTGCTCTAACCTCCTCCTTTGCCATGGCAACAGCCTCAGCCTCTATATTTGCCTGGTTGATCCTATCCAAGTCCTCGTCACAAAAGATAGGATGTGTAGCCTCACTGATCCACTCAGATTCTAGATCGACCTCCTCTAGCGTGATCGGGGTGGTGTCAATATCCATAATCTGTCTCTGTCGAAGACGAAGGTTGTAATGAACAAAGACTAGATCATTCAACCTCTCCACAGACATTCTATTGCGCCTCTTGGAGTGTATGTGCTCAAACATACTCCAATTGCGCTCACAACCAGAAGCACTGCATGGTTGGCTCAAAATACGAATGGCTATCCACTAAAGATTTGGTGTTTTAGGACCAAACATCTGCCACCATCTATCTGAGATGAGAAAAAGAAAAAAAAATCAGCCTCATTTAATAATTAATAATAAATTGAAATTATGCTCTTAATTTCTTAAAATATATATTTTTACCTGGTTGCTTTTTTGTCTGACACTCTTTGCAAAGCTGATGAGAGAAGACCTCCCCTTCTGCATTAGAAAAGGCCTCTAGCTCGTGGATTATAGTGCTGCTATTACCAGGCGACATTCCCTCTATCATTGAGTAGATCCCGCTAAGAACCTCCTCATCCGCCTTGAAATCAGGGCAGAAATGGTATGCCGGATTGAGGTAATAAGCAGCTGCATGGAGGGGCTTGTGAAGCTGGACCTGCCATCTCCTATCATTGATATCCCAAATGGGACGATACTTACTCTCATCCCCTCCATAGGCAGATCTGATGCCCTCCTTGGCCCTATCCATGCCCATGTATATGTAGTCCATTGCGGGCTTCTCCCCATCAGCAACTCGTAGGAGAACTACCAAGGGCTCAATGAACCGCAAATATTGTGAAACATTATCTAATATCAGTTAACGTAAGTGTGAAATTGTGAATGAGAATAAGCAAATAAAAGAAAAATACTAATAAAAATTAAAGTTAAAACATAATGTAGAATGCTTAAAAATTTTACCTTCACAATCTTAGCACAAGGGGTCCAAAAGCCTAGCTCATCAAAAAATGCAATCTGCCACATCAACCCCTGCAGCCATCCTAGCATAGGATGAGGAAGTCCACTCCTCACAAACAAACATAGGGCTCAAAGCTGCCTTACTCCGAATCAAGAATTGCAACGTGTTGAAGTTGGTGGCAAATCTTGTGATTCTAGGACAAGCCAACTCCTTCTGCCTCATGTATTGCCTCATTAGATTAAGGACCTGTTGGTGTACATTTTATCATATACCGAACATTAGAATACAATATCCAAGGGTACTCTATCCTCTCTTGAACAAATTCACTCCTTGTGCCAAGATTGCAAGAAAGACCACAAGGCGACTCCAAGGTCTATATGTGCGAACGGGCGACTTTATGTGGATAGCTTCTTGGGTAGTGTGTGTTGAAATACAAGGGGGATTTATGCTTGACAACCAGTATCATTCACAAGCTAGACTTAGGCGAATTTTTTAATAAATGCTCTTTGTTTTTGGATTTTCTGATTTGGGATTTCAGAAAAGGATAAAAAGAATAAGGGTTTAGGGATTCTAACTACTGCTAAGCTATTCCTATGAACTCGAGACGGTAAAGACTGGGTGAAACTGGTAACAACACTTTGTTTTGCCACACTTGGACAACTATGCAAAGTGGGTGCAATCTTGTAGGGTTGTACTTAAGATTTTCACACTTACGAATAATACCAACAATTGAACAATTTATTCAAAGTAGAAGTTAAGCATCCACATCAAAAGCTTAGGCTAACTTTACACATTGAATGAAAATCGTCCATCCAAAAAAAGTATGAGCGAAATTTCACCAATCTAAGCAAATTACTTAAATCAAATCTATTGTAAGTGTTGAAGAAAATATGCAAAAAGACTTGATAACAAAAAGACTTCAAAACAATACTGATAATTAACTATTTATTATCCAAGTAGCTCTACGCAACAATTTCATAAATCTCTCCACACTGAAATGAAATGAGAGAATGAGTTTATATAGAGTTTTTGAAAACAAATGAAAGGTCGAGATCAATCTAAAATCAACGGTCGAGATTAAGACAACCTAATCCTAATTAGGGTTTCCCAAAATAAAATTAATATCTAGTGCATGTAAGACAAATGGCACAAGGTGCTATTTTTTAGGATTGCACCCCCTTCTCCTGTTGAGAGGCAGAAAATTCAATGATCTTGGACACAATCTAATCAACCTCTTCCATCGTGACATGTGGCAGCACACTAACTCTGAATTCTAATCCTTCCAAATCATCTGCACATACAACAAAAGTGATTTCCTAATCTAATTCTTGTTTTTGGAAAGCATCTCTGATGGACAGGAGGTTCGATGCCTTAGCCAGATTTTGCTTCAGGACTGGTCCAGTAGAGAAGATTTCCTGTGTCTTGTCCTTCAGGTTTTCTAACTTCATATCCTTCTCTCAAATAGTTTCCTTTTCAAGTATCTCTGTAGCTACAAGGTAAATCTTGTCTTGAATTTCTTTTATCTGTTCTTCAGCTCTGTTAGCATCTGCCTTCACTTTCTCCAAGACTTCACTGCGTGCTACCAATGTCCAGTGCCAACTGTTGAAGTCATATGCAGCTCCTGCTTCGATTACATTTCCATCAATTAGCTACTGCTTCGAAACTCCTTTCAATTCTCGAAGGCATGGGATAATTTTGTCTTGAATGTCCTGGAGATCAGCCCATGCTTCTACCATACTTGCAATCCTGGAGAGTTCATATGTTAATGCTAACCTTTCCACAAATGTGGCTGCCTCTTTACTTGTGCTTTCCATCCATGACTTGGTCTCTCTGGCTGTTGTTGCTTCTTCCTCAGAACTTCTGATTGTTTCTTGTGGATTCAAGAGTGGAGGAGCTTCTGGATTGGCTTGGTTAAGTGGCTTAGTCAAGTGTTGAATGTATTCTCTCAGGCGCTCAACTTATTTCTTATATTCCTTCTTCTTTTCTACTTCCTTGTCCACTCTTGCCTTCATGGAAGCAACTGAATTATCCAAGTCTTCAACTTCTTGCTTCTTGGTAGTTGGTCCTAAACTGATCGCAGTGACTTGATATTCATGGGGACCAATATCTCCCTTTGCCATGTCCACTTTTGGCACAACAATTTGCACTGTCCTGCAACCGGCGTCATCTCTCTGGATGGTGGAAAACCTTCTGGCTAGCTTCGTTGTGGCAACCTGTTCTAATCTGGCCAAGAAATCTGCCATATCATCCTCTTCTTGAACTTCTATTTCTTATGTCTTTACTTTCAATCTTTCCTTCAACCAATTTGGAACAGTGGGCTGCTCAATGCCTTCCACTTCCTGATTGCCTTCTTCACCCATGATACCTCAAAGGGCGGAAATCATTCCTTCTTGAAATTCACCTTCCTCAACATCCATTTCATCATCTGATTCCAATACTTCTGTGCTGGTAGGAGATGGAGGCTGTTCATCTTCTTGATGGATTGACTCTACGTTTTCTCCATGAATCGGGGAAGGAATTTCCATCTCTACCAATGACTTATCAATGGCCGTCATTTATGTTTGTTGATGCAGCAGAACGAGATAGTTCTAGCCTTTGTTTCTTCTGAGCGGGCCCTTCATTCACAACTGCCTTTCCTTTCTTTTTTAGCACTTTCAATTGGCTTGGCACTTTGAGATGCCTCTGCATTTGAAGAACATTCTTCTGCTTCACCCATCAGGTCATAAGTCAAGGTTATATTAATCCGTCTTAATCTATGACTTTGCTGATCAATTCACCACCGAGAATGTTTCATAACTGACTGCATCAAAGTGGTCAAGGCTGCATGCTCTGGTTCTGACCATTTGATAGGAGAAAGAGGTGCACGCTCATCAAAGCTAGTCTGAGTATATTCTGCATTATCATCCAGCTAATCTGGCACAAGGAAAGGTTTAGTCGTTCTGATCAAGCTTACTGGCAGTTTGGACCATAGTCTTTCTTGATGTCAAACTCATCAACAACCACTCTATGTCTGAATCTTTCTCCATTCACTTATCTAATATTGCTGTGAGGATCATAGTTAGCTCTGGACCGGTAGTATGTAAAGGGATACCACTGCATTTCTAGCCTAGCACTTTCAACTGCCTGTGCTATCGAACAAGATTCTTGCATATTTCCAATAAAGAATGGAAAGGATATAGCTGCCTTTTGTCTTATCCTTTTGAAGCCCTGATATGTTTCTAGTTGTTTGAAAATTTCAAGTAGGACAATCCTATTGGTTGGATAGGTTGGAAGTCGGTAAGGACGACTGTCAAAACCTTGAACTCTTATGTATGTAAATTTCGGAAACTGGATAAACTAGGATCCATACTTGCTGATTAAACTTTTAGCTTCAGGAGACAACGTCTAGTGAGTTCCTCCTTGTAATGTCCTTGTGATGTACATCAGGAATGCATCATTGACTCGCTTGAAGTGGGTTTTCTCTTTAGTTGTAGCTGAGGATAACAGTTATAAGACTTGAATTCATTTTCTCCATTACCAACTACGCCTTTGCAGACCTGTCCGGAATATCTAAAATTTCCGGCCAATGTGTAGATAATGTAGGAGCTCATGTAGAATGACTTTGTCTTCTCCAAATTTATCAACTGTTCATGAAGATTGTTGTTGATTATGCGGGACCAATCGAACATCTCGACTCTCGAGGTAATTTCATCTATATGAAGTAGTACATCCATGTCTCGAATGGTGCACCCTGAGGGGTGCCCATTACTCTATTTAGGAGTAGGATGATATCACCATATTCTTCTTTGAAGTATGGACGCAACAGATTCTTTGGCACTTTTCATTGGGGTCTTTTCTTTTCCAACCATGACTAGTTAATATTTGCCGCACAGAGTTTAGATTGGTTATCATAGATCCTCTTGGTGTCTTCTTTGGTCTTGTAGGAGGTTTTATTGTAGTTTGGAATTCCAAACGTCTCTTGAATGGCTAACTTTGAAAGGTTAGCTAAAACTCTTCCATTAGGTGCAATGATCTTTCTTGATTGTGCATTGTAGTGTATAGCACACTCAATTATCAACTTAGCACATTCTTTAGCTGGTGGAAATCTAGCTGCCTGAACGATGCCATTTCTCATCACCCGGCAAGCAATGGGTGTTGGCAGGTATCCATCATGACCGTACATTCCCTTTTTGAATTCTTCCATTTAGATTTGATCTTTGATTCTGGCTGTACTCCTTTATTGGCAAACTTCATTGGTGTTTTTTTGGAAGGTGCTCCTTTGGTGGTCATTAACCTACATAACGCATGAAAAATCAATATTAATTTTAAGACAACTTTGATTTTAATTCTGATTTTCAGATCCTTTTACTTGAAAATTTCACTTTCAGCTTGTCAAAAAGCTAAATTTCTGTGAAAAAGCAGACTGAAATTGAAGAATTTGGTTTAGAAATTGATGAATTTGAGAGAAATAAGAAAAAAAAATAGAAGAATTCAATCAAAATCAGATTTTGGATCATTGAAATTGTTCTTTGTGACTGAAATTCACCTTTAATTCTGAAAATTCTGTTTTAAAATCAGAAAAAAAACACTTTGTTCTTGTTTTCCAACACTTAGAAAACTTTACTCCTTCAAAATTTCTCTTCAAAAATCAATTTTCACAAAAATCTGAGAGAGAAAACTTCTTCTCAATTGCTCTCCAAATTTTTAACTTGAATAATGAATTTTGAAAGTGACTGGTTGAAAATTTATAGAGTTTAAGGATTTTAAACTTAGAAGCTTCATCTTTTTATTTGTTTTTTCTAATTTTTTATTATTTTTTTGTGTTTTTTATGTTTTACATCTTTCCAAAATGGAAAGTTTTATTTCTCTCTCAAAATTCCTTTCTTAGCTAAGGAATCTTCTAGAACTTTCTTTCAAATTGAATTTTCTTGAATTTCTGAAAATATTTCTAAGTGTTGAAATTATCTTCCTTTGGAAAATAATTCTCTGTGTTGGAAAATAATTAAAAATATTCATGTGTCAAGTTTTATTTTCCAACCTGTTCGTTGATTGACCCTTGATTTCATGTGCAATTTTTTTCAAAATTATTTTTCTTCTAGCCAATTTTGTCTTTCACCATGGCAAGTTGATCTTCAAATCTTGGGCAAATTTTCATGTTTGGCTTAGGCATCTTCACATATTCCATTTATGCCTAGGCAAATTTGGAATGTCTAAGTCTTGCCACTTGTTTGTTTGTCTTGGTAAGTTTTTATTTTCTTTTTAATGTGTCTTCATTGTCAATGTCTTGCCAGAGTGGGTGGACTTTGATCATGTCTAGCCAAGGGCGGACTTGGAAGTTGCTTCCTTGTCAAAATTGTTATTCCTCTCATCCATTTTATATTATACTCCACCTAGGCGGACTTGGAGAGCCTTTAGACATGGCAAACTTTAACTTGTTTGTGCCATCCTTGGGTGGGGCGGAGTTTGAAGATGCTTTGCCATCTTGTTTTGATCATGCTTTATTTTGCTTTTATCCTTCTCCTAGAGGGCGGACTTGGAAGACATCATGCCAACTTCTTTTTAGGAGGGCGGACTTCATCATTGATTGGCCAACTTTGGTTAGGAGGGCGGACTTTAAGGTTTGCTTGCCATTTCTTTTGCCTTCTTTTGACCATGCCAAACATCTCCTAAGGAAGGTGGACTTGGATCATCTTGTGCCAAGGCGGATTTGGCTGAAGTCTTGCTAATTTATGTTTTTCTTCTTTGGACAAGTCTTTTGCTAGAGAGGGCGGAGTTGGAAGACTCTTGGACAACTTCATTTTGCTTTATTTCTTTCATGCGTATGTCAACTTGGAAGTGTCTTGAGCGAACTTTGTTTGTTTTATCAGCTTTGCAACTTTGGCGGACTTGGACAATCTCCTTCCAAACTTGTCTTGCTTTTCCAAGGGCGGACTTGGAAGACATCATGCCAACTTCTTTTTAGGAGGGTGGACTTCATCATTGATTGGCCAACTTTGGTTAGGAGGGTGGACTTGGATCATGCTTGGACATGTTTGCTTGGCTTAACCTTAACCATAATGTAGGAGTTTGCTTGATCCTCGCCATGAGTTTCTTAACTGAAGGTAGGAGTTTAGCAAGTGTCAGACAACTTATTTTTGCATGGGCGTACTTGAAGAGAACTTGGACATCCAAGTTGATGTGCCATCCTTTCAATATGCCTAGGCGGACTTTGAAGGTGCCTTGACATGGGCGGACTTGGTTGCTAATCAACCAAGGTGGACTTCATGTTGTTTGTGCCATGTTCATGCTTCCATCCTTGGCTTGGGCAGACTTGAAGGATGCCCTGCCATTGGTCATGTCTTGCTTGAGCGGAGTTAGGAATGCTTTAGACATTACTTGGGCGAACTTTGTCTTCCATTAGCCATCCTTGTCTTTTGACCTTGCTACCATGCTTGCTCTTTCAAACCATTTTCATTCAAATTGTCATGTTCATATCTGATCTGCCATGTTCATACCTGGATTATTTGGAACAAAACCCTAATTAGGGTTTTTACCCTGCTTTTTACACTTAGAGACCAAGTTTTTCGATTCTGAGAACATGGGTGGTAATGGTATGGCCTGAGGATCAAAACCCTAATCTTGGAAAAAAGTAGGAAAAACATAACCCTACTTTTTGTACTTAGAGGCAATTTTTTTGAATTTGAAGACATGGGTATTGACCAAATGACATGAGGAACAAAACCCAGGTTCTACTTTCCCCTTGGTTTTGACTTTGACCCTTCCGATAAGAGTCACGTCTGTTCGTTGTCTTGCCTTAGCCAAGTATATAGTTCCCTTTGATCGGGAGTCTTGGAGGGGTGGTGCCATCATAGGATATGCTATGGTTGCATATGCGATACTTGTGGATAAACAACAAGAAGAGGGTTAAGGCTGCCAACTAAGTAGGCCACCTTGTTGGATGCCTAAGTTCTACCATCAAGGCCAAGAGGGTCAATGTTCCGCTCTTGGTCTTAGTTCGGTTAAGCTAAGAATTCCACTACATTCCCCCCCTACCACACCTACCTTGATAAGTTGGTAGCAACACAAAAGATAAGGCATGGATAGGAAAGTAAGACCAACATCCTGCTAAGTAGGCCACCTTGGATGGGGCCTAAGATCTACTACCAAGGCCAAGAGGGTCAACGTTTCGCTCTTGGGCTTAGTAAGGTTTGGCTGGGTTACTCTTATCATGTCCTATCCCAAACCTAGATAGGTTTAATATGATTATAGTTAAGCAGAATATTGATTTACATGTTCTAATCGACATCAACAACTTAATTTGTATATATATATTTACTTGTGTTTTATATGTGATGATTGCAGGACTTAAAATTCAGGAAGTTGTTGGAAAGATAATTATTACAAGTAATTCTCTTAACCCTAATCTCCTGAATTTGCGTTGGTAGGGTTTAATTTGAGGCAATTAGAGTAGGGGATATTACAGATAAACTGCATTGTGCAGGGCTTAAAAGTCAAGAAGTTGTTGGAAAGATAATTATTACAAGTAATTCCCTTAACCCTAATCCCCTGAATTTGTGTTGGTAGGGTTTAATTTGAGGCAATTAGAGTAGGGGATATTACAGATAAACTGCATTGTAGACTACCTTTGCCCAAAACTTCTTGTGAACAGTCCTATTCTCCAACATACATCAGGCCATCTTTGTCATTGTATAGTTCCTTCTCTCAACTATTCCATACTATTGGGGAGTATTGGGTGTTGTGAATTGATGTTTGATTCTGTGTTCAACAAAAAATTACGTGAATTCATGTGAATAGAATTCACCTCATTTATTAGACTTGAGTTTTGATGTCACGTCTTGATTCTTTTTCTACTAATGAGTTGAACTTTTGAAATTCCTTAAACACATCTGATTATGATTTCAAGAAAAACACCCACATTTTCCTACTGAAATCATCAACAAACAAGAGAAAATACATGGCACCAGTGATCGATGTCATATTCATTGGTCTACAACTATCTGCATGAACCAATTGTAGAACTTTCGAGGCTCTCCAAGATTGTCCATCTAAAAACAAAGTTCTATGTTGCTTCCTTGTTTGGCAAGCTCCGTAAACACCATGAATTTGTTGTTGTATTTTAGGTAAACCTTCTAGCATATTCTCTTGAGCCAGTTGAGATAGATAAGATAACATTGATGCCATAGTGTAATGATATTTGATGCATTCTTGGCTGCTAATGCACGTTTCTGATCTTCTCTAGTATCAACCAACCCATACAACCCATGATCTTCTTTGCCAATAACAATGGTTTGCTTGGACTCCTTGTCAATAATATAGTGTTTGTTTGTGCTAAAAATGATGTCCAACTTAGGATAGTGGCTCATAATGTGATTCACTAAGAGCGAATTGAGCTCCATGTTTGGAACATAGTATACGTTAAGAACAATAATTTTTTTCGCTCCAGAGTTTATTTGAGCATTGCCTCTATCAACAATTGTATACTCCTCACCACCAACGAAGATATTTGAATCTGAGCAAGCCATGTAATTAGTGAACTAATCCTTCCTGTGAATAAAATGTTAAGACACTCAAGAACCTATGTAGCACATAGAACATTGTGATTGATTTGCTGGTCGTTTGGCCATGAAAACATAGAAGGTTGACTCCTCAAATTGCTCTTTGATATGAGCCTTATGTGGTGGCTCTCTTAGGGTGGATTTCTTTTCAGCCAACCTCTTTCTGCAGTTCTTCTTCAAATGGCCAAGTTTACCACAATAGTTGCATGTGATATTTTTCAGATTCTTCGAAGCGTCATTAGAATTCCCCTGAGCTTCTTCAAATGGCCAAGTTTACCACAATAGTGACATGTGATATTTTTTAGATTCTTTAAAGTATCATCAAATTCCCTTGACTTTTCTTTTGAGCCCATTTGCTTTTCTCCTTGTCCTTGGCTGTAAAGGCTTTTTCCACACTCAATGTGTAACTAGTAGCTACCAAACTACTTCTTCCATCTGTCCTGCTACAAGAGTTTGTTGCATAAATCATTGAACTTTAGGTCAACATTGGTAGATGTGATATTAAGTGTTTTTGTGAAATGCTCATATGTTTGTGGTAAGCTGCTCTTCAATGTAGTTATCACCATATCTTCTTCCATATTGCAATCAATAGATGCAAACTCATCAGGAATATACTTGATTTTCATCAAATGTTGTTGCAAAGATATCTTTATATCCATCATGATGGAGAAAAGCAAATTTTTAAGAAAGACGACCCTACTTTTAATTGATGTCTTGTGTAGATCTTGTAGGTGCTTCCTAATCTCCATAGAGGTTTTGCTTGATGGAAACTCTGAAAGCATTTCATTTTTATTGACAACTTTATCAGCATGATGGCTTTATGATTATGGTCATGAAGCTTATCTTGTTCTTTACTAGCAACCATTGGCTGAGTTTCAGTACCAAGGATGATCTTATCAAAGCATTTGTACACGAAGATCATGACCACGCATTGTTTCTAGGTGTTATAATTTTTTCCAGTGAAGCATTGGGTATCTTCCAACATGATGTTGGCTAATGATGCCATCCCTCCCACGATACAAAATCATGGAAAACGAAGAAGCTCATTGATTTCAAAAGAAGACCACTGAAAATTTTTAGGGAAAAATATTCAAAACCCTAGTAGCAAACAACATCCACAAATTTTTTAACCAGTTTTACCCACAAGTTTTGTAAAAAAATTGCCAAAACATACCCTTGCAATTGCGTTCTACTTGCGATTTGTTTAGAAGTTGTCAAAGCACTCAAAAAAATGCCTCCAAAACTCTGCAATCCCATTGGCTGCCTAGCAAATGCAATAAAACACCATGATTTTGAGAGGGAAAAGGGTGCGAATCTTCCTGAAAAAAAACCATGATTTTCAGAAATAAAATGCCACAATTTCTAGCAAAAAAAATTTGGTGCGTTGTTTCTTCAGAATACAACCCGAAATTTTTCGTAAAAAAATCTTCCAAAAAAATGTAGGAAAATACCCATGAAATTCTGCTAATAAAACCCTACGAAATTGTTGGAAAAATTTGCCAGGAACCCTTGTACGAATCCATAGAGCTTCCTTTGGCACCTTCTTTTGTGTCACGTGCGTGTGATTCGTGATTCGTCACTCCATTCCATAAAATTCACGTGCTCACCGATCTCGAGATTTCACTTGGGCTCTGATACCATATTACAAAAAGTAAAAACATAGAGTGATTACCAAGATATTTGATATTTAGTAAAGTCTCCTTAAATAAGAGTTACAAAGATCTATTCGCTAAGGATAAGATCCACAACTAAGAGAGTAGAGGATATAAACTTATTTAAAAGGAATAAAATAATATTCCTAAAATCTATCCAGACTTTAATTGACGATTATAAACTAATATTCCAATACTACTTTAATAATTACAACATGATTTACTGGTGCTACCATGTACTTTAGTTAGTGCATAAGTAGCCAACTAATGGTTTTTAAGTCATCTTATTTTTGTAGGACAATTTTTTTGTTGTTCTAGCTGTTGTGACATTTTCACACATCGCCCCATTGCAAATGGGGACCCCCACTTTTTCGCTTTCTAGGTTACTTGTCTTAGCTTGGTTGTTGGTTGTTGTCGAGTCTTTGCTGTTAACATTTTGTTTGTAGTTTCACAGGAGCTGATCAAGTCTGTCTCTTAAGGATGAAGTTAGGTTTAACACTTCCTTTGCCCAGCCAAGGCATAATCACTTCCACTTCTCTCAGCACTGTCAGTGGGTGCCCAAACCCGATCGTACCCGTTTCCATTGCTCACCATTGCCATCACCATTTCACCGTTCCATTTCCTTCCATTTCCACCTTCCCTCTCCCACTCCCATCTCCTTCCATTTCTTTCCATGCCCCCTCACCTTCCCTTCCACCCTTCCATCCCTTATCCCTCCATCCTTCTTCATCTTTCACCCTACCCCTTCCACTTCCATCCCATTCACTTCTTTCCTTCCAGCCTCTACATAACCTACCTTATATTTCCTAACTTCCATCCCACATTCTAACCTACCCCTACCACTACCTTTGCCTTTACCTCGACTACCACTTCCATCTCCCTTACCTTCCATTCCCTTTTACCTCACCCTTATCACCTGCCTATACCTTCACCCTCACCTACACCTTTACATGAAGGAGAATACTACAACATGAAGGAAGCAAACGAACCACTAAACACTGCCTTGTCTTGGTCCAACGAAGGGATCAATATTTGATCAATCAAACTGACTTGAGCAAAGGAACATCTAGGATTCAATTAGCTGGTGCAAATGAGGCATTGATACCCACTCAAAGCAAAATCATAAAATACAAACAAGACCAAGAACACTGACTTGCTGGAGTCATACTTGTGCAAGTGTTGGGTCATTTCTTTTGACCCTCAAAATCTACGAATTGGCTAGGATCATTTCCGATCAGCATGAGACAGTCAAAATTTGAATGGAAGAAGTGCTTTTGAGGTTTCTTGGTGGTTGGGAGGTTGAGCTAATGAGTTGGAGATGACTTCCTTTGCTCCTTTGAAGGAACGAGCATTATTTCCATTGCCCCCTTGGAGTTGCGAACTACTTCCTTTGCAAGAGATCATCTTGATCCTTACAAGCACCGATCTGGTCTAAAAGCATATTTCTTTTGATCCCTTAGTGACTGATCTGTACACAAAAGGCTGTTTGAAGGTTAATGGCTAGTGATGTTTTGATAATCTTGTAACAGGGAAAAGAGCTTAGGTGAATGGAACAAGACTCTTGAAGGTTTCTTTGCCTCGATGCAAATGCAACCTTTCCTTTGACAATGAAAGATTGGCATGAAGATTGACCAAGTTAAAGAAGATTGATAAACAGCAAGCTGGAGATGGAAAGTTTGATGCCCTTCCTTTGCCTTGGTTTTGGAGCGAACTTCCTTTGCTTATGTTTTGGAACGAACTTCCTTTGCTCTTGCCTTGGAGCGAATTTGACTTCCATCTCTCATCAAATGAAGCAAACTACACTTCCTCTACCGTTGGCAGGAAGTTCGCTCACTTCCTTTGCTAATGGAAGGGAGCGAACGAACTTCATCTGCCTTCCATGGGGCCCAAAACATCTTGAATCATGAGATGATGCCTTTGTTTGAGCAACTAAGTTGATTTTGACCAGCAACCTTACGTTTTGGCTAAGTATATGCAAACTTCACTCACTTCCTTTGCCATTGGAAGGGAGCGAAGTGACTTCGCTTGCCAATGGAAGGGAGCGATGCTTGTTTCCATTGCCACTGGCAGGAAGTTTGCTCACTTCCTTTGCTAATGGAAGGGAGCGATTCCCTCATAACCACGCCCAACATCACAAGCTAACACATTTTGGTGATAAGGTTGTAAATTCAAATGAAAAATATTAAAAAATCAGTCAAGTTGGCCCTTTGAAAATGATAATAATTTTGTGCAAAACCTCATGAGGTCGGCCTACCAAGGAAAAGACACAACTATTCCTTTAACGCCTATAAAGAGGCATTCAAAGTTAGTCATTTGATCACAAATACAAAGCGAATTCCTCCTCCACAAAGAGCAGAACAGCGAACTTAATCAGAAGAGCAGTGAATTTAACCTCAAAAGCAGCAAACTTGATCATTAGTGCAGCGAATTTCATCAGGGCTAAAATCGTCCAAATCAGAGGTGAAGTGTATGATTGCAAGAGAATACAAAGGAATTATAGGGATGAAGGAGAAACAACAAAGACATGTTCTACACACTCAAGATAAGGAATTTCAAGATCAACCATCATCATCACCACATTGAGCGAGCTTGAATAATGTTGAGTATCAAGAGATATTGCTCAATACTCTTTCATGATGATGAATCAAGTCTACAAGTACAAGCAGATTGAGGTGGCATCCCAATCACTACTCACCCAATCGGAGGGTTCTACATCAGCATGAACGGATTCAATGAACCAAGCTCATCCATGGGGACACAAACTCCAATGTACGTACCCCCACTATCTATTGGTCAAATATTCAAGAGAGGACATGCTTCCAAATGTTGTAATTATTTCATAGGCTAAGAAGAGTTTGTTGTAACAAACCTTGATTAGGGTTTTCATCTTGTAATCTTGGCCATTGATCTCAAATCGATCTAAGCCTTGGAATTGTAACGAGCTCTCTATAAAAGGCTCACTCTTCTCATGTGTAAAGGTTAATAGAAGATTGATAGTGAATAGTGAATAATTTAGAAATAGTCAATAGAGGTTAATAGTTAATAGAAAATAGAAGGTTAATAGTAGTTAGAAGTTAGATTAGAATAGGAGAAGGAGAAATTGTTGCTAAGACTTGTAAATGGAGATACTCTTTTCATTGAAGATATGGTGAAATGTGTTATTTCAACAAGTCACATGGTTTCTACTTCTCATTTGCTTTCATGTTGATTAGATTGAATGGAGGAATTTGTTGAGTGCATTTGTGTGGAATCCGTTTAGTCCATGCCACTAGCCTCTTGCTGATTGTATGTGTGCGTTGCATGGTCAACTGGAATTATATAAGCTTAACTTCAATTGTTATATGTCCATTGTTTATGCATTAACTTGGATGGTAATCAATGTTTGATGGTAATGATCTGAACATCTTTGAATTATACCTTAGATGATTGCATTGAGCTTGTGTCAGATTGTTCGATTTGATGGTGAGACCTTTCCCAGTAGGATTCCATTGAATCATTCACCATTTTCTTGCATTCTAGACCGTAGAATAGAATTCCTCAACCCTTTTCCTTTTGTCCTTTTTTTCAATTCAAGTTAGTTTAGGAAAGAAAGCATCACGAGATTGCAATATCAGATGTTCAAGCTCCAGTAGTATTCAAGCATTCATGTACAACGTAAGTCCCTTTGTGATTCCAGCATAATCACATCAAACCATTGAGATTATCCACACGTTGTGGCCTAACACTAGGAACCTTGGAGTCTTTCAATTGATCACGCAGCTCAACATTTGGAAAGTTTTTGATCAAGAGAGGATAAGATACTTTTGGGTATTTTATTCTGTGTTTGAAGTGCCTAATAAACACATCAACACTACCCTTTGGAGAATCTTTGATATTTAACTTGAAATGCTTGTAATTTGCAAGCCTCAACACGGTTCCACTTGTGGATGTGCATGTTTTCTAAAATCTTCTACTTGTATCTTGCATGCACATTTGTAAAATTTTTCCAATAGTACTTTTGTTGATGGATAGCTTCGGTCAGATCCTACAAGAGCTGACTTTGCCATCAAATTGTGAAGGGCCTTTCGGCCTTACAGATTTAATTGTTCGACTTTTATACATTGCCGACTTTCATATTTAGAATGAATCAGTTTGTTAACTAAAAGATAACTAATATATTTTCCGTCACCTTGGAAGATGTATCGATTGTATTATAACTGATTTCTAATAAAGATAAAGAGATGTGATGGTTTATAAGAAGCCGACTATTGGAATGATCGTGTTGTTTGGATGCACACTTAATATGGGTATAAAGTTTGGTTCACTTCTCACTTCCAAGGCAATTGATTAATAGATAATTTCAATAGATCGTATTATCATCCTTCAGCAGTTCGTGTTCTTCCTCTATAGATTGAATCCTTGTGAAGCAGCGTGCTCTCATCTTCCAGACATATAAATCGATATTGAAATCAGATTGATCTAGATAGATCATCTCTCAGCATTAATACTGCACTGCGAATTGTATACAGCAGTCTAGGAGAATATCTATACCATCATATAGCTTCAAGGAGTGGAGCAGATTCATTGTAAAGACATCTTGTCTATCAATATATATATATATATATATATATATATATATAAGGGAACTTCTTTGCTAGTTTTTTCACCTTCAAGAGGAAGGTTTTCCTAGGGTAAATTTTGTGCATTTGTGTTTAAATTATCTCTACTTAATCTGATCACTAAAACTTAACATGGTATCAGAGCCACGGTAAAAGAAGATTGTGATCAGATTCTCTACAACTTCTAAGTATTCTCTCCTCTCTCTCTCTCTCCTTCGAGTAGTATCTCTGAGTCTCGAAAATGGTGAATGTTCTTAAAGTCGAAGATAGGCTTGAAGGTGCATCTAACTTCACCTCATGGAAGTTTAGAGTGCTCATTGCACTTGAAGAAAATGATCTTCTTCAATTCGCGGAGGAAAAGGATTTATCCGAACTTGAGATCACGAGGAGAAGCTTTCATTCAAGAAAAATGCCATCAAATCAAAGAAGATATTAATCGACTCCGTGAGGGATCACTTGGTGCCTCTCATCTTCAAGATGACGACTGCGAGAGATATGTTCAAGACCTTGGAAGATTTATATGAGATTAACAACGTGAGTAGGGCTCTTGCCTTGAGGGAGCAACTCCACCAAGTCAAGATGGCAAAGGGAGATTCAGTCATCTCCTACTTCATGAAAATTTAAGAATTGAGAGATCAACTAACCACAATTGGAGATCAATTGATTGATAAAGACCTTGTTATGCTAGCCTTGAGTGGCCTTCCTCATTCATGGGAGCCATTTATTCAAAGCATAAGTGGAAGATCCAAATTACTTAAGTTTGATCGACTCCGTGCGGATTGTATTCAAGAAGAATCAAGATTGACGGCTAGGGAGAATTATCAAGAGTTCTCAAAATGAAGATACACATGTTCTTGCCACTCAATCTACCAAGAAACCTAAGAATTTGAAGAAGGGCAACTTCAAAAGGAATAGAAATCTGAAATCAGATTCCACACCTGATTCTAGAAAGAAGAAGAAAGATCTCTCTCGCATCTAGTGTTTTAGGTGTGAGAAGTTTGGTCACTTTACAAAGGATTGTTTGACAAGACCAAATCATCAAGAAGCAAACATCAATGAAGTCTCATCTCAGAAGGAGGTTGAAGATAACTCCAATGGTTTTTTTTTCATATCAGCATTATCAAGCAATGGTCCTACGGATAGTGATACTTGGTTAATTATATCACCGGTTATCGGTAGCACCTTTCAGATTTAGTGGAGAAGGAGTCAAATCTTCAAGTTATCATTGGAGATGATGCATGCTATTCAGTAAGAGGATTTGGTGCTACATCTCTAAACCTTGAATTTGGAGTTTCTCTACACCTAAGTGATGTGTTGTTCGTGCCGGGGATCAAGAGAAACCTTGTGTCTATTTCAGCCTTGGAGGATAAAGGATATCAATTTGCATTTTCTGAAGGAAGAGTTCTTACTTGGCCTAAGAACTCTAGTGTGAAGACTACTCGTGTAATCGGAAATCGACATGAGAGTTTGTGTAAACTCTCCACTCCTCCAGTACAAGCTCTTATTCATGATTCTTCTAGTTCTAGCGAACTTTGGCACAAAAGACTTGGACATCTTCACTTCAGGGCTCTTCCATCATTGGAGAAGATGGTAAAAGGTATTCCTAAACTTAATCATGTACATGATGGTACTTGTAAAGGTTGTGCTATGGGTAAAAATATTAAGAGTCCTTTTCATAGCAGTGAAAGTAGGTCTAAAGAAATACTAGATCTTGTACATTCAGATTTATGTGGTCCAATGTCAATTCCATCCCTAAGTGGATGTTTGTATTATGTAACTTTCATAGAAGACTACTCTAGGAAGACTTGGATTTATTTCTTAAGGTCTAAAGAGTCTGATGAAGTCCTAGGTAGGTTTAAAGAGTTTAAAGCTCTTGTAGAAAATTTATCTAGGAAGAAAATGAAAACTTTAAGGTCTGGGAAGCAAGCCTATGTATTGATTGCTGTGTGATTGTGGTCATCTTTGATAGATGTATTGTAGCATATACTCTTGAAGGGCTATTCAATTATTTGGAATTATTGGTATCCACCTAATGTTGGTGTTCTACTTGTGTTTTTGCATTTCTTTTGTGTGTGTTCCATTTCAAGTACTCCCTTATACTGGCACTTGTTGAGAGTATGTTGATTGTGATTCTCTATTTTTTTAATAATTTCTTCTATATTTTAGGCTGGTCCCTTATATTGCATTGCACATTGTGCCCTCTGCCATCTTGTGAAACTTGTGTTTTCACTCTAGCTTATCACAGTACCCATTCCATTGCCTCCCGTCCTCCTACTTTGCTCTGTAATGCAATGTTTATGCCATGGGTTTGTAGGGATGACATAGACAGTGGTATGGACAACTGGCTTATATCACAAAAACCACACAAAATAGCTGGCAGATGTCAGAACAAGGTTCATAGTGTAGAGTTAGACAATGAGGGTTGTGATGGCTTCAGAAAAAGAATTGTTTTTCATTGCTTGACAGTCAGGTCACAAGGTTTTAATGAGGTGCAGTTATGAGTAAATCTATAATTGAGCTTCTTTTCTTCCTTGGCATCTGCCAAGTTTAAAAGGAATGCGAGTTGTGTTTAGCATGAAACTGAATGATTCCTGGTAAGTTAATCATTGTTAGAGTTTAAAAGCCATATTATAGTGCTGTGGGTTTCATTTTCTGGATGTATAGTGATGAATCCACATTGTCAATAGCAATGGACACTAGAATCGTGTCAAACTGTAATGATGAACCACATCATTTGTAGTAAAAATCTATAAGAAGATCCCATGGTTTCAATATCTCTTCTAATAAGAATAACAGATTAAAATGTCTAGTATATATTTACCATTGTGAAGTTGAATGCCACCTGAACGTGGCCAAGCTTTGTGTTTTTTACTGTTATTTTCATTTTACATCTTGAGAATTTCCAAAACTTTAGGCATTTGTGCTTCTTGAATATTTCTTATGCCATATGCTAAATTTTTATCTGATAAAACTGAAACTGAATGTCTAATTATACACATATGTTTATGTCTATTAATTTTCAGTTGCCAAAGAAACATTTGCATAACGTGCATGATCTGTTTCATAATGACTCATTACAGGTATTTATTTATCTTGCATTGTGATGTTATTCGTCTTTCCTTTTATATTTTAGAGGCTATTTATAAACATCTATATAACTTTTGTGATATTATTAACTTGAAAAAATTCATGTTTAAATTTTAGTGCAGTATCAATGAACTTCTGATACCAATTGATACAGTCTACATCTTAACCCAGTTGAGGATTTAGAACAATAATACAATTGCATTTGTGCAAGGTGATAGACTAGAAGCTTAGTGTTTGTTCTTTTTTGCAAGATCTTAGGTGGTTGTCGCAACAGTTGCTTTTGGCATGGGAATTGACAAGTCAAATGTTCGGCAAGTTATTCATTATGGTTGGCCACAGGTCAGTGTTTCCAAGCTACGTCCCAAAGCTTTATTTTTCACCAACAGTTACACATTTTCATCTTTGATCATTTTAATATTCATCTATCATTATATTATGTATATATGCGCAACTCATTACTATACTGAAAATAAAACATCTTTAGAAGAAATCTTTGTTTTACAAGGTAAATTTGTAGGAGCTACAGAAATGATATATGATAAAATTTAGTTAACAATTTGTAGGAGCTACGAAAATCATATACCATAAAATTTAGTAAATTTGTTGGAGCTGCTAGTTTGATTTTGTATAATTTCAAAAAGAACAATTACTACTTGCTATTAAATCATGCTTGTGGGTTAGTGCAAAGAATTGTGACCTCAGCACAAAGTGTTTCTATAACCTATCTAGTGGCTAATGCCTTTATCAATTGAGAGTAGTTGATAATATTGCAAGGCGTTTGCCCTTAAAAGCAATTAATATAAGTTGTAACTGTCTAATTCCATAAAACATGTAGCTTGTGTGGGGTCCTAAAGTCACAGCTCCACAACCTAGAGCATTAACCTATCCTCAAGGTTAGGGAGTTATCTTCAAGAGTGATGTAGGAGCATCTGGGCTCTCAAGCAACCTTGTATCAACCCAAAATATTTCAGGTTTTGTTTTCAATTTTAGTTCAGTTTTATTGTGTTTCAGTTGGTTTTTTATAGTTACTTTAGAAGAATTTTTAGATTCAAATTGTTCAAGTTAAGGACATCACCTCGTAGAAGGTCTTAATGGGTACTTGTAGCTTCAATTCAGTGAAAAATAGATAACAATTAAGTGAAGTTATGAGTGTGCGGATTTTTTTGTTTGTAACTGGACATGTGGAACTTTGATGTGGAACCAGATATCTTTACAATCGGTTCCAAGTTATTTTTTCGCAAGCAGTTCCAAGTCGATTTCAATATTCAGTTGCTTTGTGGGAACTTGAGGTCCAGCTGGATTCTTGGAAGGATCAAGTGAGCTGAACTTTTTAAAGTTTTTATAAGTGATTTGGATGAAGAGTTTTGATGGTGACGTCAACATGATGTAAGCAAATGATGAAGTCAACATGAGATGATGGTCATTTGGTAAATGATGATGTCAGCATGACATAAGAAAATGATTATGCCAGCATTTTGGTTTCAGAGACATGCAATTGAATTGTATGTGTGCATTGGTTAAAGGTTTCATTTAGTTAGCAAAGGAACTTCCTCAAAAGGAATAATAATGATGTAGTGATGAAATCAACAAGGTATGGAATGTGGGGTTTTCAAGTGAACTTGACTATTTCAACAAGTCATAATGACCATGTTCAGATGGATGCGAGACTTTTGCAAGACAATGTAATTGTAATATTGGTGATGTACAGAGTGGAATTTTTTGAGTGAACTAGACTATTTAACATGTTTTAATAAAACTGTTTGGATGGACACCAAGCCTTCACAAGATAGATGTTTGTGTTAGGAAAATTAATGTTTACATTATATTTGAGGTGCTAGTAATTATGTAAATGTAGAAAGGTAATTACTATTGTAATAGTGATGTTGTTAATAAACAACTCACTAATATAGGTTTGGATGGTTAGTTGTATATATTGTTGAAATAACAATCTATCACAATAGTTAGTGGTTAATGTGTTATACCCGTGAATGATATTCCGAGATATTTGTTATAACACCTCCCTATTAAATAGGATGTTGTTTGGCTATGTAAGTGGCTATATATTAGCCATGTATTGAGTGTTGAAAGAAGAGCACTGTACTTCTTGATTTAATTATTTTAGCTTCTTCTCATTTCTTACCATATATTCTATTATGGTATCAGAGCGGGGATTCATGAGATTTATTTCATTCTTTTATAGTTGAAATTGCTATATCAAGGCGTGCTGACTCAAGGCCTTTGAGTGATTGGCTTTTCTGGCTTGCGTATGAGGTGCATTCTATTGACAGACCTGGTAGATGCAACGTACGATATTTATGAGCATATCGACTTTCTTTGCCTGATTGGCTCACTAGGAGGATGTGCCATAGGAGTTCTAAGGTGAGCTTCAAGTTCAGATTTTATAGGGAGTGCTGCTTGTACACAGAATAGTCCATGTTTAATACGTTGAGTTTTTGAAGAGCTGTGTGAAGATTGAGACAAATTGTTTACATCTTCAAGTATATGATCGGACTTCATTTGCAGTTCTCTTATTTCCATTGATCGCTGAGTTTGTTGCCTATTTGTATTGGTGATTTTCATGCATCTACAACGATTTGTGTTGTCTATGGCGGCCTGATTTAATTCTGGATTGGCTTGCATTACATTCTTATGTTTGCAGATCTGTGTTTTATCTGATCTGTGAATGTGAATTTCAGCACAAGCTCGTGGTTGATCTAATTCCTTGGGATCATTGTTTTGGTAGCCGCGCTTCAATTTCAATTTCAATTTCTCTGCGCCAGTAAATTTGATGTCCAATACCCAAGGATTGATATGGATAAATTAACTTTCATCGAGAAATTCGATGGTAGAGACTTTCATACATGGCAGATCCAGATGCAACTACATTTGATTGAAAAAGATCTGTGGGATGTCGTCAAACCGAACTCAGTAATACCAACTGATGTAGGTGAACTTGCTAAGTGGAATGTAAAAAATCAGAAAGCTTTGGGAACTATTGGTCTTGGCTTATCAAAAGCATATTTACACCATGTGAATTTTGTGAAGTCAGCAAAAGAGATTTGGGAGTCGTTAAACAAGCTTTTTGGATTTGAAGTAGAAAGTGCCAAGACAACATTGAAATAGAGATTGTATGGACAGAAGATGGAGAAAGTTATAAAAATGGCAGATCATATCAGTAAGTTTCACTCTCTTCTAAATTAGCTAGTTGGGATTAATGAGAAAGTAAAAGATGATGATGCCAAAGCAATACTTCTGAATAGTTTGCCTAAACATATGTTTGGAATGGTGTTCAGATTAAGCAAGGTAACTATTAGTCTTGAAGGAGTAATATCTACTCTACTTGACCATAATGAAGACTCAGAAACTGAAGAGGTCTTATTTGTACGAAATAAAGCAAGAAAATGAAAGTACAAATCCCAGACTATTCCTTCAAAAGGAAAAATTAAATGTTTCTATTGTAATGAAATGGGACATGTAATCTTGAATTGCAAGAAGAGGGCACAAGATCTATTAGATGATAATAGTAAAACAAATGCAGAAGCATATGGATTTCAAAGAATTGATTTATTAACAGAATGAGCAAGACGCTCATAAATAATACAATAATATTTACAAGAATAGCAAGTTTCTAATAAGAAACTGCTGAGAAGATCGAAGACGATCTAACTAAAATAGAATATACACTATTGAGCATTAATACTAAAATTAACATTATTTTAATATTCTATTACCCTCCCTTAATGCTCAATCTATTAACTACACCTATAGACCCCCTGAATTTTACAAATTTATCAGGACCAAGGGGCTTGGTGAAGATGTCTGCTGGCTGCTCCGAGGTAGGAACATACAACAACTGGATGGATCCATCTTCAACCAGCTGTCGAATATAGTGACAATGAGTTTCCACATGCTTGGTTCTTTCATGGAAGACTGGATTCTTGGCGAGTTTGAGCACTCCCTGATTATCACAGAACAAGGGAGTAGGACTTGCCTGGGAGACATGCATATCCGCAAGCATTCGTCGAAGCCAAACCGCCTCACAAGATGCCTTAACTGCTCCTCGATACTCTGCTTCTGTCGAGGAGAGAGCCACTGCCTGCTGCTTCTTACTAGTCCATGTGACAACACCAGATCCCAAACTAAACACATACCCTGCTGTAGACTTACGGTCATCAACCGAACCTGCCCAGTCAGAATCTGTGTAGCCACTGAGTATAGGATCAGAACTCCGAGTATACAGAAGTCCATAATCAGGAGTGCCACTCACATAACGCAACACACGCTTCACTGCTATCCAATGATCAGCCTTGGGAGCTGTCATGAAGCGTGAAATGTAGCTCACTGCAAAACTGATGTCAGGTCTAGTGGCAGTAAGATAGATGAGGCTGCCCACTAGTTGCCTGAACAGAGATTCATCCACAACTGGTGAAGATGACTGAGCTGAAAGTTTGAGCCCGAGTTCCATAGGAGTAGAGGCAGGTTTGCAATCTTGCATTCTGAACTTGTCCACAAGACTTCTGGCATATTTGGACTGAGAGAGAAAGATGCTGTTCTCAGTCTGCTAGACTTCAACTCCTAAGCAGTAATGTAGAAGTCCCAAATCTGTCATATCAAAGGTGTGGCACAAATCTTGTTTGATCCCAATGATCAAATGTGCTGAACTGCTAGTAATGATTAAGTCATCCACATAGACAACCACAAACAAAACATCATTACTAGTATGCTTGATATACAGGTTTGCATCTGATGGACTCCGCTAAAAACCATGATCTGTTAGGTATTTATCAATTTTCATGTACCAAGCCCGAGGAGCTTGTTTCAGACCATAGAGTGCTTTGACCAGTCTACAGACCTTCTGTTCTTGACCAGCAACCTTGAATCCTGGGGGTTGCGTCATGTAGACTTCTTCCTGTAAGTCACCATTCAAAAAAGCACTCTTGACATCCATCTGATGGACTTTCCAATTGAACTGGGCTGCCAAGGCAAGAACGAGCCGTATGGTACTCATTTTGGCTGTAGGAGCAAAAGTCTCCTCATAGTCAATGCCTTCTTTCTGTGAGAACCCATGAGCAACAAGACGAGCCTTATACTTGTCTAGGGTTCCATCAGCTTTGTATTTTACTTTGTACACCCATTTGCAGCTAATGGGCTTCTTCCCTGAAGGAAGATCAGAAAGGGCCCAAGTGTGATTCTTCTGAAGACTCTGGAACTCAGCTTCCATAGCCTGTTCCCACTCAGGTATACCTTTAGCCTCTAAGTATGTCTGAGGCTCAAAAACACTGTGTATGTTAGCCATGAGAGCAAAATTGACTGTATGCTACTGTTTGCTCTTATTACGGGAGGTTCTACCCTCAATGAGCTCAGTATCCCTGAGATCACCAATGGTCTTGGCCCACCATTTAGGCCAGAGAGTAGAAGTGCTAACATCTGGAGGAGCTGGAAGAGGCTCAGGATCAGGAACAGGAGCAGCGGGAGGAGGATTATTCTCCGGAGGGAATTCAGGTAGTGCATCATCGAAAATAGATTCCGCATCATCCCTCCCATCAGGCGAACCTAATGGAATAAGAACACTGTGAGGCTGATCCTCAGAACGCTGCTCAGAAGGAGACTGAAAGAATCCTCTGTCTTCATCAAATACAACATCACGACTGAAGATAAGACGTTCAGTGTCTATATCGATCAGTCTGTAGGCCTTATGGTGATCACTGTAACCTGTCATCATGAGTTTCTGACTTTTGGAATCCAACTTGGAGCGCTTAGCATCTGGAATCCAAACATAGGCAACAGAGCCAAAAACCTTCAGGTGGCTGATCTTAGGCTTCCGACTAGACCAAACCTCTTCTGGAGTCTTCCCCTTAACAGCCTGAGTAGGAGAACGGTTAAGTAGGTAGACAGCAGTAAACACTGCTTCAGCCCAATACTTATTCGGAACACTCCTGTGTTGTAACATAGAGCGAGCCATCTCAACATCTGTACGATTGCGACGCTCTACAACACTGTTTTGCTGAGGAGTGTAGGGTGTAGTCAATTGGCGTTTGATGCCATGGGTATCACATAAGTTGGAGAATGCAGAAGAACAAAATTCCCCCCCATTATCTGTCCTAAGAGTAATGATGCTATGTACAGACTCTTTTTCAACAAAGGACTTAAACTTCTGAAAGATACTAAATACATCTGATTTATGTTATGTACACCCACATTTTTCTACTAAAATCATCTACAATAAGCAAAAAGTATTTGCAACCAGTAACAGAAGATGTATTCATAGGACCACAAACATCAACATGAAGTAATTGAAGTACCTGAGATGCGCGCCAAGACTTTCCATGTGTGAATGAAGTTCGATGCTGTTTGTCAGCTTGACAGGTGCCACATATTCCAAGATGCTGAGTCTGAATATCAGGTAACCCTGAAACAAGTCCCTCCTGAGATAGCTGAGAGAGATACTGAATGTTGAGATGTCCATATCTCTGATGCCATAAAGTGCTGAGAGGAGAAACACGAGCTGCCACAACCACTTCAGGAGAATCACCAGTGTCAAGAAGCCTATATAGGCCATGATCCTCTAGACCAATAGCAACAGTAAGATGAGTCTCCCGATCAATGATGGAACACTTGTGAGCACTGAACACCACATCTAGCTGAGGAGAATTCCTCATAATCTGACTGACAGAGAGCAGATTAAGTTCCATTCCAGGAACATAGTACACATTCAGAAAAAGGAGAGTCCTGCCACCAGACTGTATCTGAACAGTGCCTCTGCCAACAACTGTATACTCCTCACCGCCGCCAAATACAACGGAATCACTGAAAGGTGAGAAGTCCGTAAACCAGTCACGTCGATGAGAAAAGTGACGTGATGCACCAGAGTCGATGTACCAAGCAGAAGTCCTGGCATGATCTGAAGACCTCTTAGCCATAAAGGCATAAAAGGCAGACTCCTTCTGCTCGGAATGTTCAACAACATGCGCCTTCTGGTGTGACCCTCCCTGCTTCTTTTGTTCAGAAGAGAGCCTCTGACGGCAATCTTTCTTCATATGGCCGTACTTGTGACAGTAATTGCACTGCACATTCTTCTTCTTAGCTCCATCCTGTGTTTGAGAAGAGCCTTTCTGCTGAGAAGATTGAGAGGACTGAAATTTGCCTTTATCCTTGTGAAAGGATTGGGCTGTAAAAGCATTTTCCGAGGAGGCTGATGTAGTACCACTACCAAACTATTGTTTCCAACGATCCTGCTGTAGAAGTTTGGTGCACAATTCTGAAAACTTCAGATCAACATTAGTGGAAGTAATATTGAGAGTCTCAATGAAGTGTTCATACGATTTCGGAAGACTTTTCAGAGTGATTACTACCATGTCTTCTTCCTCCATAGTCCGACCAATAGCTTCGAGCTGATCTCGAATGTCCTTAATCCTCGTGAGGTGTTCCTATAAGGACATACGTTCATCCATCATAATGGAGAACAGTTGATTCTTTAGAAAGAATGCTCGGCTCTTGTCGGATGTCTCATGCAATTCCTTTAGATGCTTCCAGATGTCGGAATCTGTCTTGCCGGAAGGAATCTACGGTAATTGATCATCAGTCACTGAGAGTTTGAGAAGCATAACTACCTCCTGATTGCGTTCATCAAACTTATCTTGATCTGCACCAGGTGTACCAGGACTGAGCTCTTTTCCCAAAACAAGTTGGTCAAGACGCCTATATTCAAAAATGGTCAACATACGCTGTTTCCAGATGTTGTAATTGTTGCCATTAAAGCATTGACTGCCTCCTAACATCAGGTTGGTTAGAGAAGCCATTTGCACGGTTCCCAAAAAAATTCCCGGTTGACCCAAAAAATCCAAAGACAACCCAGAAATTCGTGCGAAAAACCCAGAAGGAATCTATTGTCAGAATCTGGATCCGCGGGCTCGAAAATCGAGGCACCCAGAAAAAACGGACAACTACCCAAATTGGGGTTTGAAAAACCCACCAAGAATCTGCAAGAATAATTTATTTTCGATGGAAACTGGAAGGTAAACACCTTAATCGAAAATTTCAGAGGGTCGTGGAAGCCATGATTTGCTCAGGAAAAAAAAATTGCGTCGCCGAAGGTGCAGGTCGCGACGCGTTTGTAGGTCGCGTCGCGTCGCGGAGGGTGCAGGTTGCGACGCCGAGGGTTCAGGTTGCAACGCCGAGGGTTGCAGGTCGCGGACACACAGAGGTCGCGGACAGACGGAGCATTGGTCACGACGACTCTGCAGGTCGCGCACCACCACGAACACCGCCGAACACAGGTCGCGACGGCTTTGCAGGTCGCGCACAACACGAACACCGCCGAACATAGGTCGCAATAGAAAAACGCGACTGTACAAACCCTCGAGGTAGTCACAGGAGCTAGGAAACTGAAAAACCCAAGATGGATTTTTAAAAACCAGAAATAATTTCAAAAATTTCCACTAATTGGAAATTAGAATTAAAAAATTTTCGAAAAAAATTTCTCCTATAGCTCTGATACCATAAAACAAATGCAGAAGCATATGGATTTCAAAGAATTGATTTATTAACAGAATGAGCAAGACGCTCATAAATAATACAAGAATATTTACAAGAATAGCAAGTTTCTAATAAGAAACTGCTGACAAGATCGAAGACGATCTAACTAAAATAGAATATACACTATTGAGCATTAATACTAAAATTAACATTATTTTAATAGTTTATTAAATAGATCGGTGCCATGCAAGCACTTACTATAATTAGCAAATGTTGTCGAAACCCATTGAAATTGAGAACTGAGTTCACCAAGAACATTGTAACACTTCCTACACACTTGAGAGGCTAAGGAAAACCTCAAAAATTGGCCAATGTTCTCAAAACAAGATGACGTGAAAGTGAAGACATTGTTACCACTTTTTGGTCACTGTTATCACAAAAGCTTGCACCCTTGCTAAGCTATCAACTCAGCAACCTTGTGAAACATGGAAACAACCCCGAAGTGTGGGACCTTGCGCAAGGGGGTTGAATCTCTAGAGAAGGCCGGCTTCCTTCTCATTCCAGGTGCAGGTGTTGAACCATCTCAACACTTCAAAACTTACTACTAAGCCTATCCTAACAACTTGCAGAGGCAAAAGGAAGAGGGAATTGCTTGAAATAAAAGGAGGTGATGCACCAAGAAGAGATTGTTTCTCTCCCTACTGAAATGACACAAGTAATTAACTGAAACACCCTAAAGGTGTACAACTTTTCAGTTGTATGAGTGACCCCAATGCATATATGAAGGTTAGAATTCATTGAATGCCAAGAGGGGAGAAGGATTCCCACAAGTCACACTCAGAAAAACCAATTAACACAACATATATGAAGCGAAAAAACCACAAGACATACACCTATGATGGAGGTAAGAAAACATACACAGCATACATAAGTTGAAAAGAGGCAAGAATGGTGATTTTCAATCAATCATAAGGCCAAAAGCCAATCTTACAGTTGCAGAAATGCAAAAATTTACAAGTCTTCAAGAGAAGAGAAGAGCATAAGAAAGCTCAAGGCAGCAGGAAGAGAACCCCTTACAATGAGGCTTAACAACCTTATATAGAAAAATGGGTTACAATGGTGATCATGACCCCTGCATGTCAGTCTGAAAGTGCAGGGAAGTGCATGCACCTGACTTGTACATGTAAGCAACCTAGCCATACCTCCAAAGGCAATTCTCAGGAGGATAGGTTGACTGACCATCCAAAGTCAAGCATGACATAAGTCACCAAGCATGGCCTCGTACCTCCCTTGATGGAAATCCTACCAAAAACATTAAATGCACCCCTGTAGCTCCACAAAAAATGTGCATAAGTCACCAAGCTGTCGGAGCATTTAAAGCCTTGAGTGTCGATCACGCCATCCGGAAGTGTTGGGGTCTCTGTAGTTGGACAAGGAACTTCGGAACCTGGGGGTTCCGGAGTTCCGGGGTTGAAGACTAAGGAACTTCGGAACCTGGGGGTTTCGGAGTTCCGGGGTAGAAGACTTAGGAACTTGGGGAACTTCGGAGACCGGGGTCTCCGTAGTTGGGGAACTTTCGAGACTGGGGTCTTCGTAGTTGGACAAGGAACTTCGGAACTTGGGGGTTCCAAAGTTTCGGGGTTGAAGACAGAAGAAAAGCTAAGGGAAGGAAGGGAACTTCGGAAGCTTGGAGTTCCGGAGTCCCGGAGTAGGAAAGAAAGAAGCTAAGGCAAAGAAACTCGGAACCTCGGGGTTCCGAAGTTCCGGGCTAGAGGAAGAGAGGGCCAAGGGACTTCCAACAAGACAACACTTCAAACCATGATTTCACTGCTTTTCTCCTTGATCAACTGGGCAGCGCTGGTCCATGGAACATATCTCTGATCAGTTCTCACTGATGGATCGAGGGTGTCATAAAATGGCAACAGTCACCAAGGTCCTATGAGGGCGAGGTGAGAGCATATAGCGATTAAATATTATTACTCACCACATTTTGATCAACCGAATCTGGAGAGGGCATATGGTGAGTGAATAATGATTTTTCTTTATTTTATTCAAATAAACAGTTATACTCAAAAGGATGTAGCTACATAGTGCACAAATATTTTAAACATGCTAAAGCTTCAAATAAATAACACACAAACATGAATCAAGTTTCTTCCATAATATATTGCTGCTTCAAAAAGACAAATTATGTGTTGAAAATCCAAACAAAACCTTTTAGTACAAATACAAATTTTATGATGGATCGTGCTATAAGGAAATTAAATGGTTTATGTCCTCCAATCTTGAGGAACCAAAGGGGTTTTATCCTCTCATTTGTAGAACCCAAGGGTTTTTGTGAGTTTAAAATTTAAATGTTTTATATCTTCTTATAATTGGAAGGAGTTATTGCTTACCCTCTTAATTATCATTCGTGGGTACATAATTAATGTTTTGTGTGTCGTTTGTTTTTGTTCCTCTCATTCTAAGTCTTACCTTTGGAGGTCTCAGGTGGTTTTCTATTGTTTCCATCAGAGATTTCCCTCTTTTCTTTCTGCTCTTGCCTTTCTTGCTTTGTGGTTAAAGCCATACCCCAAAAACTAAATTATACCTCTAAAATTCAGAGGAAGATCACTAATTCAATAGTGACCTCTCCAACTATTTACCAAGATAAAATCACAGTGATAAATCTGTTTACCAACACAATTCACTTGTACATATTCTTCTTCAGATCAATTTTTCCACATAGTTGCTCAGCCACCAAAGAGAAAAATTTGCAGAGCTTGGGGTTGAAGCCGTTGAGGCTGAAAGGACACACGTTGAATGTATTGTACTCTTTTTTTATTCAAATCTAATAGAAAACACTTCCCTAAATTTTTACAGGCTCAGTTGATATGTTTTTTAACTGTATTTTGTATAATGTTTTTGTAAGGTATTTTGTTTTTTTAAGTTGCCGAGTCACCAACTTTGAGTGAAATTTGGGTTTAATGAATTTTTGCTATGTCTAAGTTTGAGAACTGTGATAAGATCAAATGCACGTTTTATAAGATATGTCATTTTTAGATGCCATTTTCTGAGATATCTATCTATTCTTATAAGATATTATTTTGAGTCCTTGCTCTCTTTAAAGCTCTTTTATGGCAAGTAAGTTGATGACCTCTTTCATTCACTCTGTCATGAGTAGTCGTAGAATGAAATGATTGAAAAATCATCCTTATATTCAAGATGATAATTGTCAATCTACCATATACCAGATACTGTATTCATCAATGTTTGTGAAATTCATTAAGAACTCCTTGAAATATGTCGAAAGTAATATTTAATTGTTGAAAACATCTTTTTTTTGTTGGAATTTTTAGTTTAGAAACTAAGTTATCAGGTTCTTTGCCTCAGCCTCTGGTCCTGGTCTTGGTCCTTTGCAAGTACTGGTTTGGTTCTGGTACGTCCCTGGGCAGTACCCTGGGCGAACCTAGGGGCACAACCAGGCTCTGGATTTGATCAATCTTATTTTCATTGCCTCTGGACTTTTGAAAAGATTGGACATGCCCACCTTGAAGTTCACTTTTCTTTTTTGACAACATTAATTAATTAACGGGTACTCAAATTCGTCCTCACGGTTCTAATGAGTTCATTGTTGATGCATTATGTTACTAGTTCCCTCTTGAAAACTTTCTTCTTTCACATGTTTATCCATTTAAAGGGATTCTCATCACAAAAAATAGTTAATAGTTTGAGGTCACTTCTAGTAGGATGTTTAAATATTCAAGGTTGTCATTTTCCTTAAGTATATGGAATAAAGTACAATTGTAAAAACCTATATTTTCGATTTGGCTGTTTCTTTTCCAGTGATATTTAGAAAATTGAAGTAGTTAAAGGCAAGGTTTCTATCATTTTAAATGTAGACATACATACATACATACATACATATATATATATATGGGCATACCCACCATATCTGTACCCGAATCGGTAACTTAGTTTAGAAATATAAGCCTACTAAATCTTGATTTCACTATTTGCGGATTATAACGTTGAATTGTATCATCCTGTTTTCTGTGGAGGACATTGCCTAATTTTTTTTGATAGTTGAAACATGATAAAAAATACATGATTTAGCGAGACTGTCTTCTCACCCAGACTGGTTAGTAGCTGATCCATGTTTTGGGTTGGTGCTGATTTTCAGGTAACGTAGGATCAGTTGATTGCAGTATATGAATATCCTTTAACCTTTAGAAGAAGCTTATTCTTTAAAATAATCAGATCAATTTAATCTGAACTTTCTTTAAGCTACACAGTTACTTCCTTTATGAAATGCCCACTGGTTTATTGATATTGCCTAGTCTTTCTGCATGATTTCTGTGAGATGAATTGTTCTTTAATTTTTACACTTGATATTTGTTTCTTATATCATATGCATGGGGATAGCTATCAATGTTTTGCAAAGAATCTTCTCACCATCTTCTACAAGGTTGATTGGACTTTTATTATTCTTTTGTGTCCTTACGAGAAGTTTGAGTGGATGTGGAACACACCAAAACCTGAAAGTTGATTGACTGTAGATAAACAATATGTATATAATTATTATTTGTGTAATATAAGAATTAGTGGTGCTCACTTGGTAAAACTTTTCTGACACTAGGAAAAACAAGAAGAGAAAATTTGCAAGATTGCTAGTATGACCATCAACTAGCATTCATTAACAATAATATCCAAGAACTAAAGAAGGATAAAATAAAGATGGTCTGATAAGATTGGCATTCAATCACAATACAAATCTGTCAGAAAGTTAGTTTGCTACTGATTAAATGTCTTCGACAATGTTATACACAAATTCAATTTTATGCTTTGCATAGAATTTCCTTATTGAGTATACGATATGAGTGCAATTGTGCACGTATTTACTAACAAGTCTTCGATCCCTTATTAGAACTTAGAAGCATATATAGATGCTTATTATTATCATCATCATCATTGTATATGAATTTACCCTAGCCAACGAACTTTTCCAGTTGTTACATGGTTTGTGTTTTGCAAGGCTCATGTGATAAGGCCTTTACTATACATGTTATATGCTTGTTTACATTTTCTTTACTTTCCTTTTCAATTCTTTTTTTTGGTAATTTGGACAACTGAAATGAATTTATCTTTTCTTGGAAGTAGAGCTTGGAGGCTTATTATCAAGAAGCTGGTAGAGCTGGAAGAGATGGATTACTAGCCGATTGTAGTAAGTATTGTTGTATTTTGTTTTTTCAAATATTTGTTCGGGTGCCTTGTCAATATGTTTGTCAAATGTATATGCATATTTTGTCAACATCATAGTTATTAAATAACAATATTTTATATTCATTTTAAAAATATCTTAGTAATATAAGACAACAACAATTTTTCCTTATTTATAGATAAAAAGATGTAATGTCCTCTTTCTAGTGTTCATAGCATGATGATATCGTTAGCCTATTTTCTCATTGTCGCATAGGCTAACCAAGACACAAAAGAGATCCGGGGGATGTTTGGCCAACCATTTCCAGTTATAGGCCAGTTCGAGCTGATTTGATGCAATTTTGGGGAACTTACTATTTTTAGTAAGTCATGGCTAGGGCAGTGACTTAGCATTTCAGTGCATTCTTGAATGGCAACAATGTTGGTGATGATAGTTGAATGCCAATTGGGTAATTTACTTCTAATCCGAGATATTTATTATTTAACGATAAGTTTAAGTTATAAAGTTAAAGCAAAATATTTAACTTTATCGTTATTTAATAACTTCAATGGGATTATAAAGTTAAGTGTTAAAAATGTATTAAATGTCCCCTTTCTTTAAAAAGGTACATGGGCAACTTAATGAGGGGAGTATAATATTAAAATAAAAGTGATTTGTATTATCCCACATTGCTTGTGAGTTGGATTAGCTTCTTGGAGAAATGGATAAATAGAGGATGTGAGAGTTTTTTAGTAGGCTTGGATGAGATGAAAGTTATGCTATTGGATTTCTTAGGAATCTGATTATTGGGCTTGGAGGACGAAACCCCTCTTTGTCAACATTCCTCTTGCTGTTGCAAGATACAGTTAGGAGAATTTATGGTGTTTTCATTCAGGAAACACATTGGGCTAATTAGATTTTCAAAGGGAAGATTTGGAGAAGATATTAGGAGCAGATTCGAAGGCGATAGTGAAGATTTGTATGAACAGTGTTTTGGGCAGATTTGAATTTGTGTCATTATCATATAGTCTTCCTCATAAGTTTGAAGCATATTTGAGTGTCATTAAGAGTTTGAAGACATTCATAGGTCTGTAATATTGTTCGAATCTGATTTGTATGCCTGGAGTTGGAATTAAATAAGTGTTATCAGCATTAATCTTCTTGTTATTAGTATTTGTAATGTATGATTTTTCTATAGTGAATGAAATCTGAAAGCCACTCAACAAATATCAATTTATCCAATTTATTTTATTGCAAATTAAGAACCAATTCAGAAAACTAGTAGTCAGCTTGCAAGCCAATTGTTTGACAAAATTACACTGAGTGAAAAAGCACAAAAAACAGTCTAGAACAGGGGGTGTTCTTACAGTGGTATCAGAGCAGTGTATCCTGACATCCTGAAGGGTACAATATGAGTAAATAGTGATATGTTTGGATTTGTTCAGCAACCTTTTACACATCACTATAATACTTGCAGAAACAGAGCTGTTGCGAACTTAAATCCGGAAGAACAAAGAGCTTCTGAAGAGAAAAATACAAGAAACATGGGAGACAGGAATGTTAGGGATCCAGGAGGAGAGGTTTCTACAACTATTGGACTCACTAGTTCAAGGGCGGGAGCTAGCAGAGCAGAGAGCTCAACAACAAAATCAACGGTTAGATCTTTTGACACAGATGATGGCTGGCCAGTTGGGTATTGATGTTAATAACTTAGGTGGCGGAAACAATGGTGTAAATAATGGCGGAAACAATGGGGGAAACAATGGAGGTAATAATAGACACAACGGTGGACAAAATGGTAATGGGGGCAACGGAAAAGGAAATGTGGATGATAACTTTGGGCATGTAGTTCAACCAACTAGAATGGTGAGCTCCTGACCTCTTCTACCAGGACAACAGAATGCTTGGGTCAGATGGCTACATTTGGGTGAGTATTGCTACAATACCACCTACCACATGACTATTAGGATGACTTCATTTATGGCATTGTATGGGTGTGAAGCCCCAAACTTTATGGATTTACTCTTTAAGGACAACAAGGTGCCTAAGGCAAAAGATTTGTTGCAGGAGAGTCAGGACATCTTGAGGGCATTGAAGGAGAACATCCAACAGACACAAAACCAACAAAAGTTGTATGCTGATCAGCATAGGGTTGAGCGCAGTTTCGGGGTTGGTGATATGGTTTTCCGAGACTTCAACCTTATAGATAATCTTCTTTGAAGAAGAGTGGTACTGAAAAGCTCAAACCACGATTTTATGGTCCATTCAAAGTCATTCGCCGTGTTGGGGAGGTGGCCTATGAGCTAGAGTTGTCAGCCAACAGTAACGTGCATAGTGTTTCATGTCTCTAGACTCAAAAAGGCTTTAGGACATAATGTAGTACCATCAACAAAATTGCCACCCCTGGATGAGGGAAAATTGATATTGGTTCCAGAGGCGATTATTGATACCAGGGAGAGGACACTTCAGAGAAGGACGATTAATGAATATTTGGTTAAGTGGAAGAACCTGCCAGTTGAGGATGCTACATGGGAGAGTGATCAGAGCTTGCAACACCCAGAGATGAAATTGCTTGAGGACAAGCAATCTTGGGAAGGGCGAACTGTAATCTCCCTTTTCTAGCATTCATAGCATGATGATGTTGTTAGCCTATTTTCTCATGGTCCCGTAGGCTAACCAACACACAAAAGGGATCCAGGAGATGTTTGGCCTAGGCATTTTAGTTACAGGCTAGTTTGAGCTGATTTGATGCAATTTTAGGTAACTTACTATTTTTAGTAAGTCAATTGGCTAGGGTAGTGACTCAACATTTCAGTTTATTCTTGAATGGCAATAATGTCGGTGATGATAGTTGAATGCCAACTGGGTAATTTACTTCTAATCCCAAATATTTATTATATAACAATAAGTTTAAGTTATAAAGTTAAATTAAAATATTTAACTTTATCGTTATTTAATAACTTCAGTGGGACTATAAAGTTAAGTGTTAAAAGTATTAAATGTCCCCTTTCCTTAAAAAGGTACATAGGTAACTTAATGAGGGGATTATAATATTAAAATAAAAGTGATTTGTATTATCCCACATTGCCTGTGAGTTGGATTAGCTTCTTGGAGAAATGGATAAATAAAGGCTGTGAGAGTTTTTAAGTAGGCTTGGATGAGATGAAAGTTATGCTATTGGATTTCTCAGGAATCTGATTATTGGGCTTGGAGGACGAAATCCCTCTTTGTCAACATTCTTCTCGCTGTTGCAAGATACAGTCAGGATAATTTATGGTGTTTTCCTTCAGGAAACACATTGGGCTTATTAGATTTTCAAAGGGAAGATTTGGAGAAGATATTAGGAGCAGATTCGAAGGCGATAGTGAAGATTTGTGAGTTGCTACAGTGCTGTGAACAGTGTCATGAACAGTAATGTGAATAGTGTCGTGAACAGTGCTGCTATAGTGCATGAACAGTGTTTTGGGCAGATTTCAGACTTGTGGAGTTCAAATTTGAATTTGTTTCATTATCATATAGTCTTCCACATAAGTTTGAAGCATATTTAAGTGTCATTACGAGTTTGAAGACATTCCTAGGTTTGTAATATTGTTTGAATCTGATTTGTATGCTTGGAGTTGGAATTACATAAGTGTTATCAACATTAATCTTCTTGTTATTAGTATTTGTTATGTATGATTTTTCTATCTGAGAATTTGTTGAAAATAGCCAAGATCTAGGGCACAATGAATAGCACAATAGAGAGATAAATAGATTGATAAGAATAAACTGTATTCTAATTAAGATGAAAATACCGATCAACTGGATCATCAAAAATTACATACGATGTAGATGAGCTTGCTTATAAAGGCAAGGCTAAGAGACAAGAGAGCACACGATGATGACATGTGGCTCAATGAGATGCAAGGGTAGGTAGGAGAAATAGTAAAATATTCCACATGAGGTGGATCACCCACCGAAGGTGGAGTTATCACTCCACAATAATGGATATGATAAAGTAATAACAATATCACACCACAAAAGGTGGAATTTCTCCTACATACACACTCCCAATGTAGCACATCTCCCTAAGTGTCTCATATGCAAACTACAATGTGGTGCATGTACCTAAGTAAACTTAAGTAAAGTGTAATTATATCCAACATGAATAAATAATTACACCAACATTCTATATTGAATGAAATCTGAAAGCCACTCAACAAATATCAATTTATTTTATTGCAAATTAAGAACCAATTCAGAAAACCAGTAGTCAGTTTGTAAGCCAATTGTTTGACAAAATTACACTGAGTGATAAAGAACAAAAATCAGTCCAGAACAGGGGTTGTTCTTACAAAAGACAAGTTCAATTCACATCATAGAGTCATATGATTATGAATTACATATCTATACTAATACTTGACAAATTTCATCCATGGAAAACATTGTTCCAAAACAAATTTTTCTTTCCATTGTTTAATGTCAGAGTAGAGCTTTGGTGTTGACAGCCACCAAGAGGATTGATGGGTAGTGCTCCTTGTGGGAGTTTGGGTGCAAAACCTCTAGTGGGGTTAGGGGACAATGCTTGGCTTTTAGGATAGCCCCCTTTATGTATATCCTATTGTGATATAGGGTGGAGTTGTGGGGTAGGGCCTTTGTCACTGGGACAAAATTAGAAATCACACAAGCATCCATGGTGCATGCTTGAATGCTTTGGAAAAACACATCTCAAATGTTAAAAAAACCAATGCAAAATAATGAAAAAAAGATTTTTTGGTTGAATAAATTTGTGATTATTTGTCAAAAACATGACAATTACTCACCACTGAGTTATGCTGCAAGTAATTTGTGAGCCGTTTAAACTTATGAGTTTTGTGAGTTTATGACATGTTTTTAATCCATGATTTATAAGTCCTTAAAAATGTCAGTAAGGCTCTATTCATAGGGCTCAACGAGTTTCGTCCCTTGCAATTTTACAAGGTGAAGCTGAATGGCTTCCTCTTGCTATGGATTTTGTGTATGTATATTTCAATGGCACTTCCCATAGTAATCTGTAATGTCCCCTAATTAGTTATACTTTAAATTAACCTAAATTTGCCCAAATCTAAATGAAGTTTATGGGAGTACCTTTGTATACTATTTTCCTGCAACACAAAATTATAGAACACATATGAGGTAATGCTTATAAACTGAAACATGTACACTAATGAATTAGATTGCGTGATACATTTCTTTAATGTATTCATTATCATTAGTATTATATTTGTTAGATAAAATCAGATTGTAGGTTAGTTGCCATTTTTTATTATCCAATTCTTAGTGCATCAGGGTAGGCTAGCTGGATAGGGTGTCCAAGAGAGCCTCCACCCTGGGCCCAGGAGCAGATGCTACATCCCTCTTGGCTCCATGTGTCAAGTGTTAAGCATCCATCATGAAGTGGCGTACCTAGTGAGGTTTCCTATCACTGTTCCCCCTCATCACAACCACCTCCTCTCTTAAGCGCAAGAGCAGATACTACACCCCTCTTGGCTCTATGTGGCAGGTTTTAAGCATCCACTATGGAGTGGCATACCTAAGAGAGGGTCCCTTATATACAATGAACAATCTTGTTTATGATAGTCCAATGAAATTATATTTAATGTCCAATTCAGTCCATCACAGATACACAGTTACAATAACTGTTTATACATAACATTGCTATCACAAGTTCCATTATATTATATTACATTAGTGTCTTATATTAGATTGTCATCAATGCTTTCTGTGAGTACTACTTTGTATCAGTATTAATCATTATTTGTCATTATTCCATTACAATCACTACACCGTTTCTTATGTTTTTAGCACTATGTATGAATTTACAGTATTATTATAACAATTTATGTAAATTGAATTTGATTGCCTTATTCATTCTTGGATTCATATATATATATATATATATATATAAAATCATTTTAATGATGTTTGAATAATGATATATTATTTGCTTCTTCAGCATTATATCGTATTAATGACACCAATTTAATTAAGATCATACACAATTTATATTTAGTGATATACATATAGGATTTTAATATATAGAATGCTGGCTGTTATATTCTAATATTAAATCAGAAATCCTTCATATACGTACTAGTCATTGAGCTTATTTCTCTTTCCTATCCTTTTTGGCAGTCTTGATAATCTCCTGTATTCTTTTCTTATCTTCCTTGTGTTGTGCATATCGCACACACACCCCATGCTTCAGGGGACCCCGTTCTTTTTCTTCTACTTGCTCGAATGAGGGAGACCCCCTCCATTTCATGGATTTGTCCCGCGAAAAGAAAGGCTCGACAAAGTGGGGTCTTTGTGCCGATGGCCTCTGCAAACGCCCTTAATGCCTTCCAATCCCGAGTTTTGTGAAGGGCAGACAAACAAATTTGCATTGTTTTGTTAAAAAACCCCTAGTTTCGCAGAAATCGAGCATTTGTTTTTGATCAAAGCTCGAGTTTGACAGAGGGGCATTTAGATGTCGTTTTCTCACAATTTACCCCTTAGAACCTGAAATTAGTTTTTTTTCAGAGGACAAACAAACCCCGCCTCAAACGAAGTCATGCGATTTGCCGTCAGAGCTCGAAAATCATCAGTAAAGAGGGCGAAATGTCATCCAAAATCGCACATTTTGATTCAAAATCCCGAGTTTGCAAACCGAAAACTTAGTTGCTTGATTTCGTTAAAATTGCAAAGGTTGCAAAAGGTAGATGTCGCGTGATTTGCATTTCATGAAAATCACTCATAAAGCCCATTTCATGAAAATCGAGCTGAAATTAGAGACAGGTAAAGTTCACACAAAATAGCCAAATATGCCGAAAATGAAAGGGATGGTTAGAGCTCACAAAATCGGCTCACAAGCCGAAAAGGGTAAAAGCGTTTAAAGTTAGCAAAATCGGCTTCATGGCCGAAAATTCCAAGGTTCAAATCGCGCAAAACCTTCATATATGCTGAAAGTCATTCAAATAGAAAAGGTTTGCGAAATCAACGTCAATAGGCCGAAAAAGTTAAGACGTTTAGCCCCCAAAATCATGCATTTTCCTCTAGTTGGCTGAATTTGTTCTCTAAAAGTTAGGTGTTTTAAATCAAAACATCAAAATCGCACAATGTATCCAAAAGACTTGAATTTCACTAAGCAAAAGTGAAAGGGTGGAAGAAATATTAAGTTCTAGATCACGCATTTTGACTCGTTGAGCCGAAAACCAAAAAGAAAAGTCACCCATTCTAGGCAAAGTGGCCGAAATTACAACTTAGGAGGGGAGGTGTTTTAAAATTTGATGATTTTATTAAAATTGCAAAACAAAATCACGAATTTCATCAGGCTCGGGTGGCGCTAAAATAAAATAGTGTGACGTGCATTTCGTGAAAAGAAGCCAAACTTTCAAAATGCCTAAAAGGCCGAGTTCTCTTCAACAAGAGGGGCATTTAAAGCTAAATTTAATGGTTGTTAAATTAGTTTATTTAATTTTTCAAAATGATTAATCCAGGTTGAAATTGATTGTTTGCAGATTGACGACAACCTGAAGCGCAAAGTGAAGCCTTGATTGCGATCAACATCGGAAGAGGAAATTGAGGAACGCACCATAGAGCGCATGACGAAGCATGAAGAAGCGCGCCATCACGAACTTGAAAGTCGAAGCCACCAGCCAGACCGAAGACAAAGAACACACATAATGCTATAAATGTGCATTTTTAGTAACACACAGTAGGAAGAAATTCCAGAAAATCAGTATAAAAACTGAACTTGTCTAATGTAAACAACTGCCTGTGGATCCTACCTAATGGATTCAAAATGAGGGGGCACAGATCGGTTATGCCCAACTACCTGATTGACCAGATTAAAGCCAAACAGTTGTAGGTAGTTGAGAATGTGGTTGGGGGGATAACTAAGGATTGAATGGGCATGGGTTAAAGCTGCCAGGCTTGTAGAAGGTAGATCAGGACTGTTGGATGCAGTCAATCTCGAGCCTCAATTCAAATTGTAAAATCTATAAAAGGCGGGTGCCTTTCTCTTGTAAAGGGTTAGATAGAGTTTTTGTAGAAAGTTAGATTTTAGTAGTTAGGAATAGAGTAGAATTGCTGCAGAAATTGTAGTAATAGCAGCTGAAATCAATATATGGACGTTGATTTGGTGTTTATCGTCTTGGTTTTATTCTGTTTGCATGGTTTCCTTCAACAGGTTTGGATATATCCTTTTTGGTGTGCAGGTATTTGATGGATTCGGGTTCATACCATTGGGGATATGTTGATTATGTATCCCTTTGTATGGTTAGTCTGAGCCTTTAAAATCGTGCTTAGTTCAATTGTAGGTGTCCATTTGAGTGTGCCAAAATTGGGTGCTTAGGCATGCACCTGCAGTCTGAAAATCTTCTAAGTCTCCCTTAAAGATTGCACCGTTCTTGTGAGATTGTGAGTTATTCTAGCCAAGCAGGGATTGGTTATGTTGAATCCGTCTACCCGCATACTAGTTTGTTTAATTTTAGGTCTCCTAAACCCTTCTCCTTTGCTTTTATTTCCCAGTTTGAGAAACTTTTGTAGACCAACTTGTTGCAAACATAAGGCCCCTTGTACTCTCAACAAAACACATCAACTGTTGAGCTATCCTGCAGTCATGAATTGACATTTGGAACCTTGAGGTTGTCCCCTTTGATCAATTAAAAACAACATTAGGGATTTCCTTATTTCAAGAGAGGATAGGATACTCAGCAAGAACATTCTATTCTGCGTTGGCCGGATTGAGTTGTAGCAACACGATTTTAGCCACGTTTATAGAATTGGTGCTAGAAGGAAAGCCTTGTCAAGTTCCTTGCAGCAAGTTGAATCTATTAGGCCAATTTAAATGTTATATTTGGGATACCAAAAAAAAAGCCAAAAAATGTTATATTATGTATCCCTTTGTATGGTTAGTCCGAGCCTTTAAAATCGTGCTTAGTTCAATTGCAGGTGTCCGTTTGAGCTGTGCCAAAATTGGGTGCTTAGGCGTGCACTTGCAGTCTGAAAATCTTCTAAGTCTCCCTTAAAGATTGCACCATTCTTGTGAGGTTGTGAGTTATTCTGGCCAAGCAGGGATTGGTTATGTTGAATCCGTCTACCCGCATACCAGTCTTGTTAATTTTAGGTCTCCTAAACCCTTCTCCTTTGCTTTTATTTCCCAGTTTGAGAAACAGATGCAAACCAACTTGTTGCAAACGTAAGGCCCCTTGTGCTCTCAGCAAAACACATCAATCGTTGAGCTATCCTGTAGTCATGAATTGACATTTGGAACCTTGAGGTTGTCCCCTTTGATCGATTAAAAATAGCATTAGGGATTTTCTTATTTCAATAGAGGATAGGATACTCAGTGAGAACATTCTATTCTGCGTTGGCCGGATTGAGTTGTAGCAACACAATTTTAGCCACGTCTATAGAATGGGTGCTAGAAGGAGGGCCTTGTCAGGTTCCTTGCAGCAAGTTGAATCTATTAGGCCAATTTAAATGTTATATTTGGGATACCAAAAAAAAAGCCTAAAAATGTTATATTATGTATCCCTTTGTATGGTTAGTCGGAGCCTTTAAAATCGTGCTTAGTTCAATTGTAGGTGTCCGTTTGAGCTGTGCCAAAACTGGGTGCTTAGGCATGCACCTGCAGTCTGAAAATCTTCTAAGTCTCCCTTAAAGATTGCACTGTTCTTGTGAGGTTGTGAGTTATTCTGGCCAAGCAGGGATTGGTTATGTTGAATCCGTCTGCCCGCATACCAGTCTTGTTAATTTTAGGTCTCCTAAACCCTTCTCCTTTGCTTTTATTTCCCAGTTTGAGAAACAGATGTAGACCAACTTGTTGCAAACTTAAGGCCCCTTGTGCTCTCAGCAAAACACATCAACCGTTGAGCTATCCTGCAGTCATGAATTGACATTTGGAACCTTGAGGTTGTCCCCTTTGATCGATTAAAAACAACATTAGGGATTTCCTTATTTCAAGAGGATAGGATACTCAGCGAGAACATTCTATTCTGCGTTGGCCGGATTGAGTTGTAGCAACATGATTTTAGCCACGTCTATAGAATTGGCGCTAGAAGGAGGGCCTTGTCAGGTTCCTTGCAGCAAGTTGAATCTATTAGGCCAATTTAAATGTTATATTTGGGAGACCAAAAAAAAAGCCAAAAAAATCAGAAAGTCTGAAAATACCAAAAAAGAATTCTGAGTCAGTGTCGTATCAGCCACTTCATGAAGACTGTCTGCAGTCTGACATTTTCCAATTCCAACAGAGGCTGAGTGTGTAGTTGTATCCTAAGTAGCTGTTTGAATTTGCATCTGCAGGTCACTGCAGGATTCATGGCACAATAGAGCACGAGGAGTTGAATTGCTTGACATTTCTATCAAGAGTCGAGCTAGCGTTGCACGGACATATATTTTATTGGGATATCCCCAAACCGGAGGAGTTCATATAGCCGGATATCCCCAATCCTCTGTCAAGAATCGAGGAGTTTACACGATTTAAGGACCGAATTGAGAACCAGTTCGGTCTCGAAGAAGAACTATGCTTGGAGAACGTGTTGTCACCTTGGTGGTGCAGAATTCACTGCACCCTACACTTAGAATTCACCTGCTCATTATGCATGGAGGCAGTCAACCAAGTCAAAGCCTAGTATGGACTATCGATAGAGTCAGAGGAGCCCATCACTAGCAAAATGTGGAGTGCCTACCTCGCTGCTGATGAATACAGAAGAATGCAAGATCACTGCAATGCCACACTCTCCGATGTTGTTAAGATGGAGTTGCCAAGTGTTGAGCAATATGAACTGGTCAATCACACTGTGGCAACAAATGATTTTGCTGTCCTTGTACCAAAGGAAGATGTGACAGAAGATGACAGTGCTGTCCCTGCACTTGATGAAGCCAGGGCTGAAGAAGACAAAGATCAAGTGCACTCCGTGGATCGGCCCCAAGTTGAAGAGCAATTTGCAGCGGCCCCACCAATGGAGGATGCAGTCCAGGAGTCCGTCGGAGACATTTTTGAGGACCCAGCTATTGAAGAGTCCCTGCTATTTGAAGATATGTTGACAAAAGCGCATAAGGCTGCATGGTTCATGCAACCTGGAGATGCATCGACAGATGACCCACTCCACTTTCTTGAGTGCAAATTCAAGATTGCTTTTTAGCCTATGCAACCCGATGTGGAGTTCGATGTTGATTTACACGAGCCGGATGCAAGCGGGATGTTGCACCACAAATGATGACGTCCTGATACAGCGCTGTTGAAGATCTTCTACCGCACAACACTCCGCATGACTTAGAAACACACCAGGTTGTTTCTTTCTCTCTTGCTGTTAATTCTGAAAATTTTCCATTTAATTTTGAATATTCTGGGAAAACAACTTGTAAATGGATTAACCACGGGCCTAATGAACTCCCTCAGCTGTTAATACTACCCAATGTCCTGGTTAAACAAGAGAGTGGCCAACTGAAAATTTTCTTTTCAGAATTCAAAGACAAGTCAGCCAAACTGAGAACTATTCCCGCTGCCCTGTTACTGCTGCACATACTAAGAAATCACCTTGGGTAGGGAATGCATGCGTACAGTCCATATTTTGTACAGTTGGTTCTTCTTGTACATAGTTAGTTTAGGTTTTCTTTTCCGTTTTAGAGTAGTTTGTTTGTTGTTCTTAGCTTTTAGATTTCCTGTTTTTTGCTCTAGTTAGTTTGCTTTGCTGTAGTGTAGGTGTCCTTTTGGAAGGAGTTGTCTCCCTGTTGTTTTTGTAAGGGGTTTGTTTGCTTTTCCCAGCTTTGGTGTACGAAGTCAGGATATTTGCAGGTCTGTTTCTTGGATGCCAACTTTGGTAGAGCACCTAATTGACGGTTGCCCCCGTAGTTAGTTCATTTGGTTTAAGGCTTAGTCATTTTAAAAATTTAGTTGCTTACTGCACTTTGTCACCAACATTGCGATCACTGCACCTTAAACGCTTAATATCGCTTAAGTCTGTCGTTTTATCAAAGGGAAGTCATTGCAAGTGAAAATATGAAGCTTTGCTTCAGCGACCACTGTAACGCTCAATCCCACGTAGGCTTCATTGCTTACCAGCCAAGGTGAAAAACTGAAAACAAAAGAAAATCAAAAGAAAAGAAATTGAAAAGCAAAGACATATCAAATTGATTGCCTTTGGGAGTGCAGACACCTCTGCCGGTATTAAAAAAAAAGATGAATCTACTAGAAACTCAGCAATCTCTGTGAGCTGCAATCTCTATGAGCTTACAGGCGATAACCTTGCTGGGGCTATAGACGCTCGCTGGCAGCAAGGCAATATCCAGGTTGCTTTTGAAGTCAGATTCACCCATGTAGCTTGCCATAACTGAACGATGATATCCCAACTTTTTTTAAGCCAGAATGAACTTCACTACACACATTTGATTTTCAAGGTTGGTGACTTAATTCATTTTGCGACCTCATTTTCACTTTGAATTTGTCTTTTGTCATTTGGGTTGTTTTGTGGGGTATATACTAGAGATTCTGGGGTTTGATCCGGATAGTCATCCTTGAAATGTTCAAGAACATTTCCCAGTCGAGTCGCCATTTGTTGTGCATATCGCACACACACCCCATGCTTCAGGGGACCCTGTTCTTTTTCTTCTGCCTGCCCGAATGAGGGAGACCCCCTCCATTTCATGGAAATGTCCCGCAAAAAGAAAGGCTCGACAAAGTGGGGTCTTTGTGCCGATAGCCTCTGCAAACACCCTTAATGCATTCCAATCCTGAGCTTTGTGAAGGGCAGACAAACAAATTCGCACTGTTTTGTTCAAAAACCCCTAGTTTCGTAGAAATTGCGCATTTTTTTTTTATCAAAGCCCGAGTTTGACAGAGGGGCGTTTAGATGTCGTTTTCTCACAATTTACCTAAAAGGCCTAAGGTTCTAGTAACGAGCATAGCAAAAGGAAGTTCCGCATTTTTCTGTTGTTTTGCAAGTCATGGGGAAGTTGCGCGATTACCCCCCTAGAACCCGAAATTTGTTTTTTGTCAGAGGACAAACAAATCCCGCCTCAAACAAAGTCACGCGATTTGCTGTTAGAGCTCGAAAATCATTAGTAAAGAGGGCGAAATGTCATCCAAAATCGCACATTTTGATTCAAAATCCCAAGTTTGCAAATCAAAAACTTAGTCGTGCGATTTCATTAAAATTGCGAAGTTTGCAAAAGGAAGAGGTTGCATGATTTGCATTTCATGAAAATTGCTCGTAAAGCCGATATAGGCCGAAAATCTTCAGAAGACCTCATCGAGCCAAAATTAGAGACAGGCAAAGTTCGCACAAAATAGCCAAATATGCTGAAAATGAAAGGGAAGGTCAGAGTTCACAAAATCGGCTCACATGCCGAAAAGGGTAAAAGCATTTAAAGTTTGCAAAATCGGCTTCATGGCCGAAAATTCCAAGGTTCAAATCGTGCAAAACCTTCATATATGCTGAAAGTCATTCAAATAGAAAAGGTTTGTGAAATCAACGCCAATTGGCCGAATTTCTTCTCTAAAAGTTAGGTGTTTTAAATTAAAACATCAAAATTGCACAATGTATCCAAAAGACTCGAATTTCACTAAGCAAAAGTGGAAGGGTGGAAGAAATATAAAGTTCTAGATCACACATTTTGACTTGTTGAGCCGAAACCAAAAAGAAAAGTCGCCCATTCTAGGCAAAGTGGCCAAAATTACAACTTAGGAGGGGGGGCGTTTTAAAATTTGATGATTTTATTAAAATTGCAAAACAAAATCGCGAATTTCATTAGGCTCGGGTGATGTTGAAATAAATGAGTGTGACGTGCATTTCGTGAAAAGAAGCTGAACTTTCAAAAAGCCTAAAGAGGCCGAATTCTCTTCAACAAGAGGGGCATTTAAAGTTAAATTTAATGTTTGTTAAATTAATTTATTTAATTTTTCAAAATGATTAATCCAGGTTGAAATTGATTGTTTGCAGATTGACGACAACCTGAAGCGCAAAGTGAAGCCTTGATCGCGATCAACGACGGAAGAGGAAATGCAGGAACGCACTATAGAGAGTAAGACAAAGCACAGAGAAGCGCGTCATCATGAACCACAAAGTCGAAGTCCACCAGCCAAACCGAAGACAAAGAACACACATAATGCTATAAATGTGCATTCTCTAAAACACACAGTTGGAAGAAATTCCAGAAAATCAGTTTAAAAAATGAACTTGTTTAATGTAAACAACTCCCTGTGGGTCCTACCTAATGGATTCAAAATGAGGGGACATAGATCACTTATGTCCAACTACTTGATTGACCAGATTAAAGCCAAACAATTGTAGGTAGTTGAGAATGTGGTTGGGGTGATAACTGAGGATTGAATGGGCATGGGTTAAAGCTGCCAGACTTCTAAAAGGCAGATCAGGGCTGTTGGATGCAGTCAATCCCGAGCCTTGATTCAAATTGTAAAATCTATAAAAGGTAGGAGCCTTTCTCTTGTAAAAGGTTAGATAGTTAGAGTTTTTGTAGAAAGTTAGATTTTAGTTGTTAGGAATAGAGTAGAATTGTTGCAGAAATTGTTGTAATAGTAGCTGAAATCAATATATGGACATTGATTTGGTGTTTATCATATTGGTTTTATTCTGTTTGCATGGTTTCCTTCAACAAGTTTAGATAGATCCTTTTTGGTGTGCAGGTATATGATGGATACGGGTTCATACCATTGGGGATATGCTAATTGTGTATCCCTTTGTATGGTTAGTCTGAGCCTTTTAAATCCTGCTTAGTTCAATTGCAGGTGTCCATCTAAGCTGCGCCAAAATCGGGTGCTTAGGCGTACACTTGCAATCTGAAAATCTTTTAAGTCTCCCTTAAAGATTGCACTGTTCTTGTGAGGTTGGAGTTATTCTAGCCAAGGAGGGATTGGTTATGTTGAATCTGTCTACCTGCATACTAGTCTTGTTAATTTTAGGTCTCCTAAACCCTTCTCCTTTGCTGTTATTTTGTAGTTTGAGAATCAGATGCAAACCAGCTTGTTGCAAATGTAAGGCCCCTTGTGCTCCCAGCAAAACACATCAACCGTTGAGCTATCCTTTAGTCATGAACTGACATTTGGAACCTTGAGGTTGTCCCCTTTGATCGATTAAAAACAACATTAGGGATTTCCTTATTTCAAGAGAGGATAGGATATTCAGCGAGAACATTCTAGTTTGCATTGGCCAGATAAAGTTGTAGCAATATGATTTTAGCCACATCGACACCTTGTTCGATGCCTTTGGAAAGGATTGGGATTGTCTTCATATACGTTGGGAAAGGCAACTTAAGAGACATGCCTCTTGTTTCCTAATAATCATTACTCTAATCGTGCCCCTTCATATCAATAAAGCATCACCGTTGGTGTTTGATTATTCAATTCATTTCTTTTCATAACAAGGTTAACATTGATAAAGTTGGTTAGTTAAACCGTTCCATTAGTAATTGTTATTATCGCTCAATTTGATTAGTTTCTTCATACTTTGATATTCTTGGAATCTGAGAATATTTGATGACAATAGTGATCTGCCTATTCATACTTTGTAATTAAAATAAGGAATATTGTATTAAAGCCATCAATCATGTTTATTAATGAATACGTAATATTGAGAAGAATATTAATGAATATTTAATATAAATAAGAATATTAATATGTGATGTGTAACATTTAATGTGTAATGTCCCAATTTTTGGAGTAAGAATAATTAATTAATTTAATTAGTTAAGTTGTCCAAATTATTGATATTTCTTATGGGTAGCTTAATTAATTATTTTAATTAATAATATAAAGTTAATTATTTATAAAGTTATCAAATAAATTAACATATTAAAAGATGACTTTATATTTAATTATTTTAATAAAGTGACTTAATTTAATATTATATCATAAAGTCACTTAAGTGAAATAATATTAAATTAATATTATTTCTAGAAGCTTTTGGATGATGGATTAAAAAAGTATAAAGGGAGGACTAGCTCAACTTCTAATTAGCTAAGAATTGATATTTGTATTGATTGGGTGTAATGTCCCCACCTTTTTAGCATCTCATTGGAGTTCTTAGCCTTTACATTCTCCGAAGGCTAAGTGGAGAAATAAGGAGAAATTGATTAAATTAATTTCTTATTAAGTCATTAAATAAAATAAAATTAAAAAAGGTGACTTTATATTTAATTAATTTAATTAAATGTGACTTAAGTGATTTATTTAAATATTTTAATGTTATTATAAAGTTATAAAGTAACTTTATAATAATAAAGTCACTTTAATATTATAATGTGTGAATATGTCTTTAATCCCACATTGGCCAAGAAAGTGTTCGAGCTCTCATAAGAAAGAATAAGAAGGGACTTAAGAGCTCATTTTATATCATCCATCCAGAGAATTGATATTTGTTTGTTATGAACTTGGGAGAAGAAGCCAAGGGTTTCTGATTCATTCAGCCATTGGAGAGCGACAATTCTTCAGTGTTGCAAACATTTGAGGTGGTGAAATATCCACTAAATTTGGCATTTCAGGAGAGCTTCATTCTGGAGTTCTATTTGGGCTTTAAAAAGAAGGGAAGACATCTAGGGTATGCAGATTTTCGAATATATATTAATTGCAGACCTACAGTTTCATTTGGCAGCCATTAAAAATCAGAATTGAGGCAATCATTTCAAAATACAATTGCTGCTACAGTACCCGCGCTACAGTAAATGCTACAGTACCGCCGTACGGACTGCTACAGCACCGCGTGAATAGTGCCGCCGTACGGATTGCTACAGTACCGCGTGAACAGTAATTTTTTCAAAAAAATTAAAATTTGCAGTTGGCAGATTTTTTTCAACTACTGGGACAGCAAAAATCAGGTTTTTATCTTACATTGTAATGAATTTGTTTTCCAGGCATATTGGCCATAAAACAGAACAAACATTCCCTTGATAGTTTCGTAAATTAATTCCAGCAGTAATATTATTTTTCCAGTATTATTTTAAGCATAGGAGTTTATTCCAGATTTGTTTCATTGCTCATTATTACCAAAAAAACACAAAAAAATCTATAAACATTCAAAAACCAAAACAAATTCAAATCTATTGCATTCAAAAGAAACAGTCAGCAGAGGAGAGCCAAGTTGGGTTCTTACATTGGGTTTTCTGGAGCCAATGGGTTTCTGCAGATCTTTTGTCTTTGGGAACGAAAACTCCCATTGATAGCATAATTGAGGGAGTGAAAGATCTCTTGAAGGGTTGCATTTGAGGAGGTGATACTTCAGTCATCTCAATTGTGCTTAAATTGTGGCCAAAGGCCAACTCAGCTTAAGTTTGGTTTTGTGAAGTAAATGGAGACATTTTTGTATGGAGCCTTCATTTGTGGGTTGATTGATTTCAGTTTTGGCATCCATTTATTGAAGGCAGATAGGCACTCCATTTAGGAGTAATTTGGAGGTGATTTTGGGAAGTTTGGAGGCGGTTCTCAGATTTATACAGGTCTGCCATGAAGGTTGATCAAACCACCCAAGACTCGCATTTATGTTCATGGCATTTGATAGAAGGGGCAAATCGTTTTGGGTATTTGACCAATCATTTTCTTCAGACTAGATCATCATTTCCAGCATGTTTTGAAGGCTCTCCTAAGTTTGAAGTTGACATGAACAGTGGTCGTGAACAGTGCCATCGCTACAGTATCTGGGCATTTGTATTGGATGTTACTTGCTTCTTCAGCTACCATTTGGGGCGATTCTGTAACCAGGTTCTTTTTCATTGTTTCCATGCCAATTTGGGTCAGTTGTGCTGCTGTAGATGATATGATTTGAGCAGACATATATATGTAATTCAATCTGAGTTTGTATAAGAAATTGCATCCAATAAAGGAGTGGGTTCTAAGCTTTATATATGCTGTCATGAAGTCTTGCTACTAATCTAAGGATGCATGACAATTGTTTGTCAAAATAACAGTCTGCTGTGGGTGTACAATTCTTGCATTTGATTCATCATATTTGCATCAGAAAACACAAAACTATTGCATACTCAACCTAGAAGGCTGTCTTGATGTTTTAGAAGTTATTTGCAAGCAATCATATCATTGCCAATTGAAATTTGTACCATAGGAGCAATCTGAAGTTTTTGTTTCAGTCATATGTCAAGTGTTTGATGAAATTCTTCAAGGACTTCATAACATGCAGAATTATACAGCTGTTTAAAACCACATAACGCGCAGGTTATACAGTCTGAGAACTGGAACAGCAGGTTGTCAGTCAATTGTTTGATAATATTTTCTTCACTTTCAGCCATACAACAGCAAGGGATATTACATAATGAATAAGTATAATATTCCTTTTATTATTAACATGTTTATGAATCTGATTACTGTCTTAAGGGTGGGGACATGACATAATCTTGGAGCCTTATGGGCTGGTTGTATTATTTGGGATTGTTTTGGCAAGTTTTTATGTGTTCCCTCTAAGAAGCTGCTCAAGCGGACAAATATTGTGGCACAAGCTCATGTAGATGTTTTTTGGCTCTGTCTGGTCTTATGTTTGGCTTTACAAAGCTTTAAATTGAGGGTGACTTGATGGTTGTTTTGAATGCTTTTTAGAATAAGGGTTTGCCAAACTGGAAATTGGAAAACATCTTAAGATTGGTTTGGCTATTATTGAATTTCTTGGAGTTTTTCTTTAAGTTGCACCTCTACTAAATTTTAATGATAATATCCTTTTTATTTCTGTCAAGTCATGGTTGTCCATTAAGGTGTTGAATATATAAGCTGAACATCATGACACCTTAGCAAGTCATGGTTGTCCAGTCATGGTAGTTATTTGTCATTCTTAGGTAGTTATAAGTGTCGGTTGCAATCGTTGGGTCCTTTAAATATATTGTGTATCATCAAGGAAAGTAGTATGATGTAGTCGGATCAATTGTAATCCTTGGTCGACCATCATTGGTCTTCTTCTTTGTATGAATTTCATGAGTGAATAAAGACTTATTTTACTCCTGTATCTGGTATGCGCTGTCATCCTTATTATTACTTCATTTAATTTATCAGATGTAGCAGTAAACAGCATGATACTTTGCAACTTAATATAGAAAATAAAGTGCTGATAATACATAGTCTTCATTCAAACTTCACAGGACTTGTTCAAGCATTACAAATCAGATTTAAATAACATTGCAGACCTGATAAAGTTTTCAAACATAATAAGAAATGCTCATAACCGATCCAACATCCAACACTTAGGCTCAAAAGAACAAGGGCAATTAGTATGACAAATCTCCAAGCCTCCAAACACATTGTTGGTGTTTCCAACTGATTATTTTAGAACTCTTGTGAGTTAGCCATATTCAATCAACAGGTTCTAAGATCAGTGACCAACGAACAAGATTTAATCACAGGATTGAAATCTTCAGCACTTCTGGCTCTGCAGGTTCAAGGTGGGTCTCCCTATACAATGCCTTAAGATTTATTACAAATTATACACAGACATTGCGTTTTATAGCAGATGGTTTTCAATGAAAATACACCAAGGAAAAAATAATTAAACCTTAAATTGGCTCCATTCTTGGTTTATTGGACACTTAACCAACAATTGACAATAAGTCCTAACTAAACCCTGCTCCTAATAACAGGAAATTAAAAGACACTTTGATTATATATGAGTGTTTTTGAACCAAACATGGACGCTTCAACAGATCGGTGCCTTATTCCTAGGGTAAGGAGTCAAGCTCTAAATTCTGAACACATTCACATAACAGATTTAATTCTAGTCATTGGATTTTAACATTTATTTATGCCTTATACAAATGAATCTACTCTTGCAATCGTAAATTCTTATTATAGATCCCTATTCTCCCTCAAATTCATGACTCCTTGGTTTTTATTGCCCCCATATTTGGCCTACATAAAAATTGAACTTCAAATCGGTCTCAGTGTCGAGTAAAGATCCAATAGCAGGAACTAATTTGACAAAATATCCTTTCTAGATTAATACATTTCTTGTAGTTTTATTAATTGATTACAATTTGGTAAAAATATTACATGTAATCAAATTAGGAGTATTAACCAATGTAATGCATTTAGAAATTATGAATATTCTTGGTTTCCATGTATGCAAGTCATATGGGAGGTGATTTGTTATGGACTCTAGAGAAGCCCCAATTATTGGGATAATTTAGGATATTCTAAATGGAGACTCCAGAGAAACCCATACACATATTACACAATCACAAGAAATTTGCATTGACAAATCAAAATATTCTTAATATCATTGATTTGTATGAAACTTAAGAGTACAATATGGAGACAATTTTGTAATATTTTCATTGCTTTCCAAAATGATTGAAACTGTTACACAAACATATGCATTCTCTGCAACTATCTTCCAACTCTAAGCTAGACACTTTTTTACATCTACCCGCCAAGAAATGAAATTCAGAACCCTTTTCAATGGTCTTGATTTCCCTTTTATACAACAAGGGAGCCAACAAGCTTCAGACCATGCACATGTGTCAAAATTCGATTTGACAATTTTCAAAATGAAGGAATATACTTTAAGCATCTTTGCTTACATATGATACAAAAACCATGTACAACGCTTGGAGGGAATGTTGCAAATGAAGCAACGTGTTATCCTCGAACTGCCTTTGTTAAGGTGGAACCAAAACAACTGGAAGCTGACAAATAACAATGAGAATGTAGAAACCAAGACACTAAAATCTGATGATAAATATGAGTGCAAATCTTAATATACTCCATTTTCATTTAAACTCAATAGACACCCTGTTGTGACGTTATCACACATTGCCCCATCGCAATTGTGGACCCCCACTTTTTTGCTTTTAGCTTAGGTGTTTTGGTTGTTCAAGCTTGGTAGTAGTCTCGTAGTTGTTAACCTTTGTGTTGTGAGTGTCACGTGTGAAAGTTGAGGTCATTTTGTCAATGTTGTAAAAGTTGTCAAAATTGCTAGGGGTTGCTAATGATGTTAAGTGTTGTCAAGAGGAGTCAGGGTTTGTAAAATGTTGTCAGATTGCAAGACGTTGTTAGGAGTGGATTGAATAGTAGGGAGTGGTAAGTTGCTTGTAGTTCTATCAGGAACTGCAAGCACAACACCTAGGGTCATGAATGTCAAGCTCACATTATGCAAGACCTAGAGGGGGGAAAATGTGAAAATTTGCTTAAGTATAGGGTCAACCCCCTCGTTTTGCATATAAATTTGTGCAACCTTACCCTTCATATGCACTCATAGCAACTTTTTGCAAGCCCATACCTTGAATGGGCTTCTCAACTTCTTGGTGCAAATGCATAAAGGGGTCTTTAACCCGCTAAGGGAGATGTTTTGTGCATAGAAACATGTGAATCCTGCCTCAACCTTGTGCATATCATCACCCCATATGCGTTCTTCACATATTAGTGCAAAACAACTCCTAGCATGCACCCTAGGTGTGGGATGGAGGAGGATGAGTATTTGACTAAGGAATTAAACCCCCTTGAGCATGTACAAATTTGTGCAGGCCTACCCTCTAAACCCGCCATTGCAATGAAACCCCTCAAATGCGTGCGATGTTTGTGCATATGACCTCTCTAAACCCGCCAATCATATTGTGGAAATTTTGCACAAGCAAAAAAAATAAATATTAAAGGACCTTCCAAATTTGCCAATATTTTCCCTCTTCAAACTTGCATCAAAGCAAAAAATGTTGGTGAGAGCCCTAAATCGGTCATCATGTGAAGGCAAAACGTTGTTGAAGTTTTGAATTGTAGTAGACCCCTTTAATTCCACCATTAGGAAAATTGGTTGAAGTTTGCAAAAAAGTTGATGAGCCTTCCTAGGTCTGTCAAAGAACTCAACAGAAAAGGTAAAAATTGTTGAACATCCTTGGAAATCTGCCAAGCAATATTCCAAAAATGTTAATGAGCTTTCCTAGGTCCGCCAAAGAACTCAAGAGGAAAGGAAAAAATTGTTGAACATCCTTGAAAGTCTGCCATTCAATATCTCAATAATGTTGTCGAGCCTTCAAAGTCTGACGCTTAGTTTTACAAAAATATTGCTTCCACCCTTGAATGTCATTCAGCCAAGACACTTTGTGCAAGGCCGCTATGAAATCCTGCCCTTGCATTGATTTGTGCACCTAGACCTTTGAAACCTGCCATGTTTTGTGCATACATATACTTCAAACCCGCAGTACAAGGGTATGTTTAGGATGTGCTCAAGCACAATGTCTATACATGTCTACCCTTAAATCCTGCTTGTGCAAGTGAGCACTCCTTATGTGCTCAAGGGCAATCAAATTAGATCTAAAGGGGACAAGAATGAGACTTGAAGGCACTAAACTCAGACTTAAAGGTGGAGGATTGAGTATAAAAATCAGACCTAAATAATATTAAAATCAGATCAAGACACCCTAATTCTCACATTGAATAGCATAGCAGATGCAATTTATTTGATGATTTGTGAATTCTGAGGGTGGAGGAGCTTCAGCAATTGAATCTTTATTTATACCCCTTAATGTGCAAAGATGCTCTAGCTGACTTGAAGAGGGAGCAAATTAATGCTTAAGGGGCTGACTTGTTCTTGAGTAAGAGAGTTCAGCACTCAAACTTGTGCATGGAGACCCCTTGAGTGTGCTGTGTTTTGTGCACTTCAATCTTTAAAACCGACTTAGCAAAGGGGGCCCCCTAAGTTGGCCTTGATGTAGGAAATATTTCAAATTTTCAAATGGTTAAAGCAATTCATCTTAAGCCCTAGGACGGCTTTGTGAAGAATTATGATTCAAAGGGTATAAAGGAGGGATCAAGGCTTTCTATTCAAACATCATTCAATTTAATTCAAGACGAATTTGACCAGCAGACCTAGGCCTAGGGTGCAGACCTGAGAAATTTTTGAGGATCAAGACTCAGACTGGACCTGATTTTAAGTGAATTTCATGTGCAAAATGTCTTTTCCAGATTTGAATTGATCTTTGAAAGCAGAATTAGTATTGTAAGATGGTGAAAAGATTAGGTGTTCCTTTATTATGCTTGATTCTTGTTTGTTTTCTTTTCAGGTTTTTGAAGCCAGATAGGAGATCAACACATTCAAAAGCATTGTTTGGATGTGTCTACACCTTGGTTAGGCGGACTTCGAGGCTCCTTGGATATATGCAAGGGCGGACATTGCTTTGGTCTAGACATTCCAATCTTTTGCCATACTTCCCTTGTTTGTGCCATCTTTCCTTGGCGGAGTTTGCTTGGTCTTTGACATGCTTTCTTTTCATGCTTTGGCGGACTTGATTGCTTCCATGCCATGGCGGACTTTGAATACCTTTGGACATTAAACCTCATGTGCCTAGCGGACCTTGAAGCTTGCTGGCCCCTTGACTTAGGAGGGCAGAGTTTAAGTCTTGTTGGACATATCCATTTGCCATGTCAAAACTTCTTGCTTTTCCATTGTGTTAACTGCAGGTCAGAGTTTGATTAACCTCTGCCATGTCTTTCTTAATTGCATGTAGGAGTTTAGGAATGTTTGGACAGTCAAACCTTTGGCTGAACAGACTTCATGAAGTTTGTGCCATTTCCTTCATACTTTGGCGGACTTTGCTTGGTCTTTGCCATTCTCATGCTTCCATCCTTGGCTTGGTTAAGCTTGACTAGCATGTGCAAGGCGGAGTTGAAGAGCTTTATGCCAAGGTGGACTTGGCACATCATTGGCCATGTCTTTCATGCCTTGAAGGAGTTTGACCTTCATGCCATTTTTCCTCTTCCAAACTTCTTCATTCATACAACCATGTTCAATTTGGATCTACCATGTTCATATCGGGATCATCTAGAACAAAACCCTAGATTAGGGTTTTCACCTTTCTTTTTGTACTTGGAGACATAGTTTTTCAATTTTGAAGGCATGGGTACTGATCATATGGCCTAAGGAATTATCTTCTGGAACAAAACCCTAATTAGGGTTTTTACCTTGCTTTTTACACTTGGAGATAAAAAATTTCAATTTTGAGAACATGGGCATTGATCATATTGCCTAAGGAATGATCTTCTAGAACAAAACCCTAATTAGGGTTTTTACCTTGCTTTTTACACATAAATTTTTTCAATTCCGAGGACATAGGCACTGATCATATGCCCTGAGGTACAAAACCCTAATTCTACTTTCAAAAAAGTGGAAAAACAGCAAAAAGAGCCAAAAAAAAGATGTTTCCCGGATTGGGCCCAAAGTGCCAAAAACAAAACTTTCTAAATTTAGAAAAACAAACAAGCAAAACATTCCTAAAAATAGAAAGTTGTCAAAAATGACAAAGCAATTGCGATCCTCGTCCTTCAGACCTTCTAAGCACTTTGACAATGTTCAAACACAATTCTGAGCACGAACTCTCTACTTGGCTCAGGATGACTTCTCAAAAACTGTCAAAGAAGATGGATTTACGAAATTGCAGAGCTAGGATAAAACCCTAAAAGCAAAAACAGGAATCCACATCTGCGATGGGGCGATTTGTGAAATAGGTCACAACAGGTCCTAAGGTGGTTTCCAGCAGATATTATAGGGGACAAGTCAATCATTATTGTTGGTCGTACTTTTTTTTAATTGCTGCAAATTTCCAAACTTCCGTCAATATACATTATTGTTCCTGGTATGCATGAGATATTTAAGCTTTGAAAAACAGTCATTGAATAAATACTAGTTAGTTGCTGCAATTATAACTTTCCTCTAGTTGTATGCTATTCCTTGTTAATTTTCATGCCTGGCATCACTTTTCACAAAAAAAACAAAAAAAGCATATATTCTTCAAAACACAAAAAATAATTTGCAAAACAAACAAAAACAAACAGTTTTCAGCAGTTGGAGAAACTAGGGATATTCACAAAGACTTTGCAAGACTTGCCAAGTCTGGCCGATTCTAGAGGTGAGGCACTTTTGTAGAGTCTATAGGACTTGAGACTCGGACTCATCGAGTTTGATAGGGGCTGGTAGAGTCTTGGCAATGTTGCCGAGTCTACAAGACTCAATAGACTCATCAAGTCCCAAGCTGAGGACTCTTCTACTTTGCCAAGAGAAAAAGTGAGCAAAAAATAATTAGAAATGTCTTAATCAAAAGTAAAGGTTTTATTTTGTTGTTTCTCCCTCCAAAAATTATTTTTATTGTTTTCAAGCACAAGGAGGAGATAAAAACAACCATTTGAGCAAAAAATTGTATGCCATTGATAAAAAAACATCAGGTTGATTGAGCCAGCCATGTAATGCTTCAGAATGTGAGCACAATTGGAGTATGTTTTAGCACATACACTCCAAAACGCACAATAGGTTGTCAATGCAAAGGTTGAATGATCTTGTGTATGTTTATTGCAACCTTTTCCTTTGTCATAAATAGATCTTTGACATTGACACATCTCCTATCACTTTAGAGGAGGTTGATCCATAGTTAGTGTATCACTAAGATTTATGATCCTGTCTTCAGGGATGATGACTTGGCATGGGTTGATTAGGTGGATTGAGAGGCAAAGGCAGTATTCATGGCAGAGTAGGAGGTTAGAGCACGAGGAGACCCATTGGAGGAGGATGATGATGTGGATGTCATTGAGCTTGAGCCTCAGTCTGAGTCTAAGCCATAGGTAAATATCATGGCTGCACTATCATCCAGGACCTATCTTAGGTGCACATGTAGGAGGGCCAAGGTGTTGAGTGATATAGGCTCCTCTAAGCAATAGACTTCTAGCTTTTTTTTCATATTTGTTTGGAATTTTGATGCCATGAATTTCATGTTCCATGACTTTTGTAGACATCTGACACTATTTATATGTTATGTTCCCTCTTGATCGCTATATATAACCTAGTTGAAGCAATTATTATTATTAATTAATATAATATCTAATAACAAATGATTATTTGAAGCTATTAAATAATTATTTATTTATTAAATATTATTATTAATTAATATTTATTAATACTAATCTTCTTGAAATATTCAAATAGAATAAATTAATATTATTATAATAAACATTGTATAAACAATGATATTACATATTAATATTTATTTAGAGCAATGTTAGAGACAAATGCTTTTAGGAGGAAAGAACTTATAACAAAATTTATTAATTATTAATAAGTGGCGATCCCTAACAATGAGTAGCCATATTATGACATGAGTCGCCACCCTTACAAGGATAGTGGTCGTGGCAGAAGACATACCTGTTCAAACCGATGGGGATATATCATATAGACCTACGGGGAGGGAATTAGGCAATTAGGGAATAAGGATATGGACTCTGAAAAAAAGAAAAAAGATGACGTAGACATTCGCAAAGGAAGGTTACGGGAAAGACAAAGGTTAACGTCAGCATTGACAACGAGACTTGGCTAAGGAAGGAACAGCCCCAGGTATGTCTCTACTGCCAAAGATACATGATAATTATTATATAAGAAAGAGAAATTGAATCATACAGCCATAGTGTGTCACAGGTATAAACCACTCAACATACTGATAATAAATATGTTAATAATCTGCGATACATTAATGGTTAAATACAATAACGTCCAGTTGAATTGACAAAGAAATTTTCAGTATCATAAGTTCTCTATGCTGTCATTGTAATTATAATAATAAATGACCCAAAAGTAAGATGTAAGGTATAAACTGGTAAAACACCAATAGAGTTAATATAACAAATCTGAAAATGTAACATCTTTGCTTTTGCTGGTATGCATGGGGATGTGTTAATATGAGTGCTTGATATTTGTAGCCTGATAAAGTTTGTATGAAGAATATAATTCATAATAATAATAATAGAAACAACAATATGTTTAATAGTACTATTAATATAAAGTTATTCATACTTAATTTCACATACTATGGCAGACCAGATCTGACGCATTGTCAGATCTGTCTGCCACTACAGTTACTAAGTGGGATAATGATTAGTGTTTTCGTAAATGGGCAGTATTAGTAATTTATACTATATAATCTGTTTTATTTATTTATATACATACATATATACAAGGGTTGATTAATCAAATAATATTTCATAAAGAACTTCTTTGCAGAAAACATATAGTGTAATACTGTTTGAAGTTATATATATATATATATATAGAAACATTGATTTGAATGAACTAGTAAAAGTGAGATTATAAATCTGATTGAATTATCAATTCAATATCAGGAAGAAGATTATGTTATCACTGATTGAATTCAAGTTAAGATGGTTTTGTCTCCTAGTCAATGTAGTTTAAGTCACGAGTATATTGAAATAGATTAATTATGGCTACAACATGCATAGTCCTAGTAGGGGACATTACAAATTGTATATTGAAATAGATTAATTATGGCTACAACATGCCTAGTCCTAGTAGGGGACATTACATTATAGATCTAATGTGTTATTTCCTTCAGCAAAAATTTGCATTTATACTTGTGTGATCAATGTATACATGTGTATGTGTTCAAAGTAGCTTCTATTTCATGAGATTATTGTGTATTTATTATTTAAGGTTAATTTATTAAAGGGTGCATGAAACAAGTTTGGGCACCAAGTTTAAGTCAAAGTGCAAAATCAACTTGCCAAGTCCGAGGTGAGTCCAAGTCTTGTAACACTAGTTCTCTCAGCTGATACACAAATCAATTTCTTTTCAAGCTTTGAGCCCAATTCAATTATTGGTGGAGGCAAGGCATTTAATCTATCCAACAACTCTAGAATCCTTTTCTTATTCTGTTCATTTTCCTTGTAAACGTTCTCAATAGTTGCCCTTGTAAATGTTGTTGCATTTACACTCCGATTAGCAGCCTCAGCTGGATTTGTATCTTCAAGTCTATGAAAAAATAAGATGACCAAAATTCTTATTTGGATCTTCAATTATCATTGGTCTCTTCCTTGTTGGATATATGATCCAAACTGCTAGACTTTTGTCATCAGGATTAAAACCTGATTCATTATATAATTTATCTGCAGCATCTGGACTCAACTTTACATTTATCTTCTCATTTCTTCTTAAGTTATCAAATGCAATAGTAGATGAAATATCCCAGCTTGGCAAGATCATGCATACAGCTTCTTCCACTAACCTTCTTCCTTTCTCTGTAGTGATGTCTTTCATCCCATCATCAACACCTTCCCAAAATTCCATGATGATATGAGGATGCATATCATGAATGATATTTTATACTTTTCTTTTTGTCTATTCTCCTCTGAACTTCAGAATAAAATCTTTGAATTCTTGAGAATTGACAAAATCATTATCAGCAATAAATTCTTTACAAGGCTCGACTTTGACATCATCTGAATGCCGATTAGAAGGATCAAGCCTCAAACACAATCTCCCATCCGTCTTCAAGTGGTTCATATGCTTCAATCATTGGGTCCTGCAATATCTCAGCTCTATTTGGAGAACCCTACCCCTCACTCTCATCCATAGAAAAACTTGTTTTTGGCATGAATTGTGGAGAAATGTGACCTAATGGTGTCACATTCTATACACCTTCAGCTCTTATACTCTCTGTTGGTGCAGATGACATACTCAGTGACCTTGGAACTCTTGTTGGCACATTTGACAATAATTGAGATTCATTTTGGAACAATTCTTTTTATCTAATCCTCTTCTTTTGCAAAGGCACCCTTATATGAAGGATTAACCTTCTATCTTAACCTTTCTGATTCTTGAATTCTCTAAAAAAATTCAAAATTTCTCTCAACATGATCAAAGTCTATGCAATTCCTAATTAAGTCTTTTGATAAGAGGAACTCATGATCATACCCACTTAAACCCAATGTAATCCTAGAATCATTTATGAAATGCTCCGGGTCAAACTTTCTTCTACCTTGAGCAATTGGCAATTTAAAATAACTGATCTTTCTCCCAAGAAGTGAATATCTCTCAAAACCAGTAATTCTGAAATATACAAAATCTAAAGTAGAAGGCAAGGACTGCTTGTTTTGTTTCTTGAAATGCACATAATTTGACTCAACCATTTGCCATACAATTTCCAAAAAGACCACCCTATCAGGTACTGCCCTTGGCAGAAAGTGAGGGATTCCTTCATATCCAGAAACTCTTATCATTGTGCAGGCCTGAAATGTATACTGTTGGTTGAAAATTTTGTACACTTGGGCAAATATACAAAATTGTGGTTTCAATCACAGTGTGAGTATGATACTCTCCTAATTAAGGGAAGGCTCCCCCTATCTATCTAATACTAAAACTAAAATAGGATGGAACAACAATCTTTCTTCTTTTTTCAAGAAAGCCAATATCCTTTTCTCTCCACAGAATAGTGATAGCAATTTAAAGTAAAACAATAGTAACAACTTTTGAAATGAAATGAGAGAAAGGAAAGGAAGTTTCCTGAAAGCACAAAGACTTCCGTCACTTCCTTTAGGACGGGACAACAATATCAAGCTCAAAGTCTTGAATATGTGAAATCCTATCTACCCTTTTCTATGCTAATGATATCAAGAACAAATTATAACAGCACAAAGTCTAAAATATCTTATTCCCTTCTACACAAGACAACAAGAACTAGTATGAGCTCAAAGACTCACAACTATTTCTTATCACAAAATCTTTTTCTAATTTCTTTCAAGAACAAGTGTAAGCACAAAGTCTTATAGCACTTCTTAGAAGAATGTTTACTCTAATTTATATTAACCTCCAATACTTGCAACACAAAGACTGCAAATCAAATTTGATTAAGCTCTCTAAGGAACACTTGCAAAAAAGATAATATGGAACACAAACTCAAGAATGTAGCACAAAGACTCAAAACTGGAGCAATCTTCTATTCCTTTCAATTCTTCAATTTACACAAAAAAGCTCAAAGACTTCTTTGCTGCAAATTTGGCAGAGTTTTTGGTTGCTTTCTAAAAGATAAAAGTTACAATAGATCCCCTCAAGTATTTATAGGAGAGGATTTATGAGAAAAAAGGTGGGAGGATCCTAACTAATTTGAGAAATTTTCTCAACTACCAAGACTTATTCAATAACTAACTATGACTTATTCAAAGTTACAAGTCCTATTCTAAATTGACTTGTTACTCATCTACTTGTAATTACAAAAGTGCAAGTAATGACTTGACTTGCAATTTACAAAATGTTTTTACAAGTAAACATGTCAAAAGAGAAACTACAACTAAGAGATTACAATTCTGAAAAATGCAACTAAGTGTTGAAAAACACTTAGGTTGCAGCATGTGAAGACATGAATCCTTTGAACTTTTGGATGATCATTTGCAGCTCATCAGGATTCGGTTCATGGGTATTATTTGCCACAATCATGGTTTTCACAATAACATCGCTACAACGAAGGATTGTGGCATTATTCTTCTCAAAGGAAGATTGCATTTCCTGCAAGAAGACTTGATAGGCAACCAAGGCTTGAATAGATGTAACTGAAAATGGTTCACTCTTCCACTCATGATGAATCTTCAACTGAAGATCTGAGAGAACCCTTTCTTGTGATAATAACTCCCCATTGTGATCCATGATATTGCAAGAAGCTTTCTCATAACGAGAAGCAATATCCTGAAATACTTCCAATCGCAGTCTCATGGTATCATCAATGTCTTCAACAAGTGACTTGAAAACAAGGGCTTTGTTCTCCAAGAGCTCCTGGTATCTAGATACACAACCCTTGAAGGAATAACCTGATGTTCTAGAAGAACACTCAATTTTTGTTGAGGGATTTTGAGCCAAGTTACCAAGCTATCTTCCACCTTTTCCAAGTTCTGTTTGAAAGCATAAAAAACTTGGTTCAATTGTTCTTCAATGGTCTTCAATTTGACCATGATTTGGAAAACCTCCCTCAAAACTTGTGCACATAAATCATGAAGCTGATCTACCCAAGATTCCAATGCTTGTACCTTTTGAGCAACTCTCTCAACTCCCTGAATTGATTCTTGTGAACCGGAAGAACTTGAAGGATTAATCCCTTCACCAGTAGGTTTTGTGATTTTATGAACAGCTGCAACAAGTTGCCTATTCTCCCCTTCTAGCTTGTCTTTCTTCTCTAGAAGCTCATCATACCACTGTACTAGTGAAGCTACGGATTGCTAGGCATCATGCTTGACCACTTCATGCGTTTGCTTACCCAATTCTACCCTTGTGACCCTGTAATCAGCAACTTGCATTTCCTCATGTGGCTTATCTACAAGGGGCTCAACAATTTCTGCCACTTTCATCTTGTTGCTGTCAACTGTTACCCTTGAGATCGTCTTGGCTCTTTTAGCAATCTTGGGCCTAGATTGCTTAAGCTGCTGATAATCAAAGACATCAGGAGAAATGTCCTATGTCTTCCTCTTGGGAGTGAAATAACTAAGCCATGGCAGTAAAGCCATTAGTTCTCCTTTAGTAGCAGCTGAAAGCAAAGGAGAAGCAGTTTTTGTTTGAACAACCGTGGTCTATTTGGGGGAAGTATCTGTTTGGATGGCAATCATGACTTGTTTGGTAACCAAAGGGCATGAAGATTGTTTCATAAACTCCTCAAAGATGGAAGTAGAGGTATCAATATCTGAAAAATGAATGCATGTAGGAGTATCCTCAAAGATTTCCAGCAAACTCTCTTGTTGATGATCAAGAGGTGGCTCAACTGCTGAAATGGGAACGACATTCTAAGAGGAGTCATCTGCTACTCTGTCACGAGGAGATACAGGTAGCTCCATGGGAACTGAGGAGGGAATCTCATGAGATGACTCCAAAGCTAGTGACTTAGGAGCATCATCTGATTGCTGTCCTTCTTCTGGATCTTCAGGATCAATCACATGAATGTGAACTTGGGATTTTTCCTTCCCACGAATTGTCTTTTCCTCGGGAGGAAGCACCATTGCTTGACTAACCCGCAAATTGATCCTTGTGGCCGAAGATGATGCACCTTCCTTGTTATCTATCTGAATCTCAAACTTACGCCTGAGGGGTCCTGTAGAATCATCTTCTTTTCCAACCTTGATCTTGATGAGCCTGACACCATTGCCTTTGAGCCAAGTGTTGGTGTTAGCTAGGATGAGCCGAAATCTCTCAAGAATGGAAGTGCATTCTTTGTGTGACCACTGGATTAAAGGAAGTGGGGCTTCATCAACTCTTCGTGAGACTTACTCTAGATCAAGCACATTCCCATCATCAATCATCGCTTTCGGAATGTCCACCAGGTTCAAATCAATAACCTGCTCAAGGGTGAGCCTACAGTAATCCATCTTAAGAACCTCCTTTTCTGTATGGAGATCCACCCAGATATCTTCCTAGATATCTTCTATGCAATGCACATGTTTGAAGGACTTTTTGATACTCTCCTTCTTACCTCGGTAGTCAAAATCTGCCCTTGACTTAAACCTTTTGAGTTTTGTCTGCTGCATCTCTGTCTCCATAGCTTTGGCTTTGGTGGATCTGATGAGGGAGTACTGACCAATCTTCAATGGGTTAGTTGTAGAAACCCCAATTCCAACCTTATGCTTGACAAATTGATGTGCATGAACCGCCATGATCTGTCTTCCCAACTCCATAAGAATAATCTTATCGGTTGAGTATCTAGGGAGCATGTATGGCTGCCCGCTGTAACATCGAACTCTCATGTAAGTGAAAGTAGGGAATTGAAAGAACAAGCAACCATATTCATTCACTCTTTCCCATGCCTCTTTTGACACTCTTTTCCATTCTTTAGGTCAAATTGACACATGAAATTACCAAAGAATGCATCCTGAACCCTTCTGAAATGTAATCTGTTGGGTCTCAAAGGCATCTGGTTATAGTACTCCCACACATGTATAAGTGAGCTATCACCCTTGGTAGAAAGACCAGGGAAGTGTCTAAGTGATGCTACTAGATATACCAAGTATGAGTTCATATAGAATGTCATGGTAGTAGGGACTGCTGCAAGTTGTTTACACAAAGCGTCACTGATAATTTCTCCCCATAAGATGTGATGGGACTGCCTTATGAACATGATAAACTGATACATCCAGGGCTCAAAAACATTAGAATGTTCTAGTCCCAACATCCTGCTGAGAAGAGTAATGATGTCTCCAATTTCCCATTTGAAGTCACAATGGTACAACTTAGCCCACCTTGTGAAACGGCTCGTGGCTCATGGATCCACCTGTTAATGTGGCGTTTGCAATCCTTCTCTCTCTTGACATAGTATTCAGCTGCACTATCTTTGGAAATCTCCATATACATAGGCGCTGACGATATTCTGAAGACTTTCTCAATAGTATCCGCATCAAGGCGGATTATTGCCTCCCCATCATCATTTCTAATGGTTCTTGTCTCCTTGATGAAATGGTGAGCGCAAGCAAGAACAAATTCAGGTTCTAGTGCAGCCACCGGAAAAGAAGATGCATGATGAATGTGGCTGTCCAACAACCGCTGCATATTACTATCTTGCGGATCCTCCACCCTTTAGATGAATTCTGACATGTCAACATGCCCAATTTTCGTATCCTTGATGGAGAATAAACTTGTGAAGGGGAGACCTCATTTTGGTACTTGTCATATTTGTATTTCATCTTCTTTGGAACGGAAGATGATGGTAAATTTGACATTGAATAACAATCTGACACGCTGTGATCAAGACTTAAAGTGTCAAAGAAACATCAAGATCAGCTGCAACTAACATCTTTCCTTGTTTAAATTGGAAAAACTCTAACCGTTCCACTTCACAACTTTGTGAGAGGAAGATGGGAAATAAATGGGGATGCTTGAAATTTGGCTTTTAACCAATTCGGATCTTGGGGAATGTTTTACAAGTATACAAGTGGGGAAGAACAAATGTGCAATCAGACTTTTAAATCCTGAATGCAACTATACTTGTTAAAAGGAAAATGAAGAAGTGGGTGAAAAATGAGATTTTGACATGTGGAAAATGGTGGGAATGGTATGTACGGATAAAGGCATTGAATATGAACGAAAATGGAAAGATTTTGGGAAGATCACTTTCAAGAAAATGGGAAGAACTTTCAGCTTGTAATCCGGTTTTAAAAACCCCATTTTGAAAGAATGATTATTTTCCAACTTAAAAACTTGGAATTTCACCAAAGGATGATTAAAATATTCCAACCATAGGGGAAGACCAATTATTTTCATCTTACTTGCAATTGGGATTTAAAATCCCGAATGCAAGTAAAGAGGGAAAATGGGGAAAGACAATGCAATTCACAAATTGCTTTGCTAAGGGGAAAATCTCTCTCACAAAACCGATTTTAAGCAAGAACTAATATACATACATATTTACAAATTGAAGGATCAAACAAGGAAAGAAAACAAACAAAAAGAAAAAAAGAAAGAAAACAAAACCAAAAGAAAACCTTACCTTGCTTAACCAAGATGCCTCTTCAAGAGATGGAACACTCTTTGAAAAGAAGAATCAAACCCCTTAAATAGAAAATAAAACCAAAACCCTTGAAACGTTTTTGCAAACTCGGATTTGAAGTATAAACAACAAAAACGGCTACCAAAATGGAGGGAGAATAGGTCAAATCTTCATGGATATCCCACGTAGGAGAAGCACAAACCAAAACGCCTAAGTGTTGAGTGAAAACGTGGCATCCAAACTCCAAATCGTGGCACTTCAAAAATGGTTTGAAGAGGAAAAAACACAGTCAAAGAAGCATGAAATGGCCACCAAACAAGAAGCAATGTGTTCCCAAGATTATGAAATCCGCCTACAAACCAAAACACCTCCTTATCCCACGAATTCCTCCACAAAATCCAGGTAGAAATTGTGGCAAAATCGATTTAGGAGAGGAAACTATGTTGGTTAGGTTCTTAGCAAGAAGCAACAAGTTTAAAAATGCTTTCAATAACATGCAATCGGGTTTTAGAAACCCTTTTACAAGTTTAAAATGCCTTCAATTTCATTCCTTAGGTAAATCGGGTTTGTGAGAGAAATTAAGAAGTCAAAATAACTTGTAAGGGGAAAATAAAATCCCCTTTTAGAAGTTTTAATAACTTGACTCAAAAAAGAACTTGTAATGGGAAAATAAAATTCCCTTTACAAGTGACTAGAAAAACAATAAAACATGTAATAGGGAAATAAAATCCCTATTACACTTAAAAAGTAACTTTAAAACTTGTAATAAAGAAATAAAATCCTTATTACACACTAAAATCACTTAAATAGAAACTTTTTAAAAGAATTACAAGTTCTTTTTAATTTATAATTTTAAATTAACTTTAATATGTTCAAAAAGTTCCTATAATGACTTAAAAAGCCAAAAAGCAACAAGGGGGAAATAAAAAGTAAGTTACAAGTTCTTTTTTTTCATAAAGTGCACTTGTAATTAACTAAAAATTTCCCTACAAAGACTAAAACAAAGGAAAACATGAAACTTGCAACTTAAGAAAAATTTCCCACCTGTAGTTGGGGAGAAAAAACCCGAAATTGAAGGAAAAACATAGCAAATGAACCCAGAATGCAATGAAATTTGAAACGTGGTTTGAGGATGGACTGAGGATTAGTTCAGTCGAAGGTTAAGGCAAAATTATGCCTCGAGAAGCGTGCCTTACAATAAATTTTAAAATTTTTTTGACAATTTTTTTAATGTAATGGTCCATCATTTTTTGAAAACAAAAATGAGAACAACATATACCAATCACCCCAATTGTGGCCAATTTTCACTTTGTCTTCATAGCCCTTAGACCTTAGTAAGTTTTGAATATGTTTTTGAACTTTTTAAGCATAATAAGGGGGTTATAATGTTGATTTTTATTTTTAATTTTTGAATTGTAGTGTTGTTAATTAGTTAATGTGTTTCATTTTAGGTTCATACAAAATGGTTGGAAGTTCTAGTTTGGTTGCTCAAAATGAAGAGAGTTCTTGAATTCATTAAATTTCCATAGTCCATAATGATTTGTTTCTTATTCTTCTGGAGTTGACCGTGTAGATTTTGATGCTGGCATCATCAAAATCTACAGGGTCAAATCCAAAAGAATAACAAACAAGAGAGTTCTTTTAAATTTGATGCAGTGTCACCTCTTTGGAAACATACAACAAAGATTAACAAATTCTTGCTGGTGGGGGTTTTCTTTTGTGGTAGAACCGTTGTGGGAAAGAGTATAATAGCTCATATTTTTGAGTGAAAGCTCACTTATGTGCCATCCCTTCACAAGGAATAAAAGTTTGTTCGGGGCCAAATAAAAAAGGTTGCCAAAGGAACTAATACTGGCTTATATTAAAGAACAAGAGGATGCCAACAAGAGAAGTAATAGATAAAAGGCTCTTGCACATCCTCTTAACAAGAAAATCTCGTCGAAATCTCTGAGTGGCTTCAAACAACCATCTGGTCCACACATTCTTTCATGCCAATGGTGAGAGAAGTTGCATATCAGAGCATTTCTTGTTGCATTTTGGCAATTGGCTTCCTTTCAACATTGTTAGATTACCTTATTGGTGGGATTCGGTAAATACCCTTTCGTTTTGTCCCTGTTTACTTGACCTAAGGTTAACAAGAGTCAATATACGATTGAATAAGCTTTAAGTAAAGATTTGAACTTATTATTAAAAGAACAAGAAATATAACAAGTCACAAGATTGAATATCATAATCAGTAATTCCAAATCCAATTGTGGAAGATGCCTAACGATACTTCCAAGAGTAATAGACTATTAGATGGGTGATCCACATTAAAGGATGAAACCAAAGCAAGACATCAAGACATAGATGGAAGTTTGATACATACTAGGTGGCAACTTAACCCAAAGAGGTATCTATTACATTGCCTAAGGAATGATTGTAATTGGCAATATAGAGTAATCATCAAAACATTTAACGAACAGATCATTAGTTAAGTAAAAGATGGTAAGTGACTCACTCAAAAGGTGCGATGAAGACTTGGGCACTAAAGGTGCGGTGAGGGGATACATTCTTCATGTTGGTCGATAATACAAGAGAAACAGTTTAAGATGGTTTAAGACAATAGGAAAGGTGCGATTAATGCAATAACAATTATTCATGATGAGATGTGATTGAGGAGGGGACGTGTCTATCCCAAGAAAGGATATAACTATTCCTTCTCACAAGATATTTAAGAGCATCAATACCACTCTCAAAAGGATCATCGATTGTTTGATTTTTCTATTGATCCTTATTGGATCACTCAGTTGATCATTCACCTTTAGCATTAAGGTGGTTGTATATAATTATAGATAGCAACCAGGAAGAAGACCACCATCGTTGCACATTTCTAAAGACAAATCAGAGACAACAAACTACATTGCTGTAGAGCGACAGATAACAGACTTCAGTAAATTCATATTGTCATATCTGAAACCATTATAAGCGACATTGAGGAGTCCATTGCATGCTTTTAGATTTGTAATCAGAAACAGCAACTGGGCTTCATCACTATAAGCGATAGAAAGGAAAGATTTACAGTATTCTAATACTGCCATATCAGGAGCGGTTATAAGCATTCAAGAAGTAATTTAAAGCATAATTTACATTGATATATCAGGAATAGCAGAAGTACAGATCTGAGCCTAGCAAAAGATCATCATTGCATATTCCACACCATCCATATTAGAGATAGGAAAGATTTCTGTACCTTATTGCAGATCTGAATATCCATGATATTTATTGCATCCCATTATTCTTGAATAACATATATGGATTAAGGTTACAAGTAATATATCAGATTGCCATAATATAAGTGGTATCAATTGGATAATCATTATTAAGTAATATCAATTATTATCATTCTTAGAGCCTTGATGGGAAGAAGTCCCTTGCAATTGAATTTTTACAGAAAGAAGTCTCTTGCAATTGATTTAGAGTAAGATGTCTCTTTATTCATAAGTAATTAAAATAAGGGGACATTACACTTTTGCAACACGCCTCCCGATTATGTTAGTCTTGGGTATGACAAGGTGCAAACTGCCTTATTGGCAAAGGAAAAAGTGTTTATAGAGACATCATTGAGGTGATCAAGGATACATGGCTTGAAACATGTATGTCCATCATTTCTGAAGGATGGAAAGATTGCAAAAATAGACCTTTGATCAATGTTATAATAGTTTCCCCTATAGGAGCAATGTTTTTGAAGGTAGTGGATTGTGAGGGGTAAGTAAAAGATGCAATTTTCATTGCTAATATTAGGTCATATAATCCATTGAAATGGCCAGACGGAAAATGTTGTCCAAGTTATAAGGGACAATGTTAAAAATTGTAGGGCAGCTGGGTCTATAGAGTAGGCTACATATAGTCACATTTTTTGGATGCCACGTGTAGTTCACTGAAATATTCCAAGCCAAATTTTTTCGTTTTTTCAATTGCAAGTTACAAACAAAATGCACCCGTTAAGGTTAGCTCTAAACCAAAACGATGCTGAAGCAACTCTAACCAGAATGTACACCAGGATCTCGATATGGGCAAGGTGTGAGCATTGGTCAGAGGATCTGAAAGAAATGCTGATACAAAGAACTCTAACCAAGAATGCGCCGGCGAACGACGAGCATGTGGTCAGAGGATCCCTACCAACTAATAAACTGAAATAACTCGACGTCAAGAATGTGCTTTCCAAACTGAGATGGAATGGGAGCTACCATATGACGGAGATACTAAGAATTACAATGCAATTACAGAAAATAAGCGAGAATGCTGAAAGTAACTCAACACCCAGAATGTGCTTTCTGACTCGGAGTGGGAAAGGAGCTACCATAGGGCGGAGATGAATGATATCACAAAACAATTACGGAATGTAGAGATGAGCATTACAAAATGATAAAGCAAGATTATGAACTGCTGTCAGTACTACTGCCAGCTTACAATATGATAGATAATGCCTTGTTATCAATGTGAATCAAGAGATGAATAGAGCTGCAACAATATATATTGAGTTTCCTTCACTGAGTAATAAAGCTTAAATCAAAACTCTATTATTTAAGCCAACCTGACAATCTGATTTGTGACAGTCCTGTTTTCCGCATGCATGAACAACAGCCCTATAACTCATAGATTCACTCACAACTCACTCCAAACTCAACCAAATTCCACCAGACGAAATGCAATATGATCCTATGAAGATGGCGACCAAGATAGGACACTGAAAACTGATTAGAAGTCTCTATTTAATTTATGCACGAAAACCAAGACAAGCAAAAAGGTACGGTCCAGCAAGAGGGGCGATTTTACTTTAAAAATCCCATGCTTCTCTAAAAAATCTGAAACTTAAGACAAAGGTGCGCCCTTCCCAGACAAAAGGATCTAAACAATACCTAGAACGATCTTTTGGTATTTTTTGACTTATGAATGAAAAGACAACCTGCTGTAATGAAAATGCAATTTCCAGAATTTCTCTAATATGCATAAATCTGAACTAGAAATCCATAAGCTGATTACAATGCACAAATCCCAATACAAACTCTCGAAACTACACTATCTCACCACTAGTCACTATCTTTCAAGCGAGAAGCAATGCCAAGCTAGGAGGCGTACATTCCTCGAAGCAATCCCAAAGCCAATCCGGCAGCATAACATTCCTGTAGACAAAAAGATACGAAAAGAGAACCAAAGGCTTCCTTTTATAATTTTCCGTTGACCTTCTCGAAACCCTAATCTTCCTTTTAGAGCCAAACCCTAATCCTCCAATAGGTGGCGTTCCTTTCTTCAAAGCTTCAATTTTGACTTTTTAATTAAATTCATCACTTAAGTATTGGCGTCCAACTTAAGGCTTTAATTCAACCTTAATAATTATAAAATAATCTCAATGATGGCGCCACCCCTTAAAGACCACCTTTTAAAACAACATTAAGTTAAGAGATTAGGCCAAGGGGGGGAAATATAACATTAAAATATAATGTTATTTAACTGAAATGAACTTATCTCTCCGAAACTGCATTCCCAAGGCCGAAATTGAATAAACCAATTGAGTCGACTGAAGAGGAAAGTCAACTGTGCCGAGACCAATAGGATCACTGCCAGAAATAGAATTTACTAAAAATAGTAAATTCCAGAAAGTGCTCAGAATGCCAAGAGAAACATATCACTGCGAAGCCCACAGAAAACCCAGAAGGAATCCGTAGTTCAAACACCAATTCACGAGCAACTGCGACCTCCACACAAGAAACCCTAATCAAACCGTCCGAGTAGCCTACGGGTCTCCAGAATAGGCCAACGGTCATCTGAGAAGATCATGCTCGAGAAGGGGACATTACAGTCCGCCCTCCCCAAGATTGCTTGTCCTCAAGCAATCGCAACCTTGGATGTTGCAGAATCTCATCATTCTCCCAAGTTGCATCCTCTATAGGCAAGTTTTTCCACTTCACCAAGTACTCTCTGATTGTTCTTTTCCTCAAAGAACGCTCTTGAGAATCAAGAATCTCCTCTGGAATTAAAACCAACTGTCCTTCCTTATCCAAAGGAGGCAACTGTGATGCAACAACAACATTATGTCCAAGCACCTTCTTGAGGCGAGACATGTGGAAGACATTGTGCACTTTACTACTTGAAGGTAGCTCCAACTCATACGCTACTGCTCCCATCCTTTTGATAACCTTGAACAGCCCATAGAAGCGAGGTTTGAGCTTCTCAGCTCCACTCTTCTTGAGAATAGACTGTCTGTAAGGCTGTAGTCTGAGATAAGCCATATCCCCAACCTCGAAAGAGCGCTCAACACGCCTCCGATCAGCATACATCTTCTGCTGATTTTGTGCAATCTGAAGATTGTTCTTCAATGATTTCATGATGTCTTGACTCTGCTGCAATAAGTCCTTGGCTTGAGGAGCTTTGCTATCACCAAACACCAGATCAGCAAAGCTAGGTGCTTCATAACCATAAAGAGCCAAGAAAGGTGACATCTTTATTGACATATGAAAAGAAGAATTATAATAGTACTCGCCTATGTGAAGCCACTTAACCCACGCTCTTTGCTGCTCCGAAACATAGTTTCTCAAGTAGCCTTCCAACCACTTGTTCACTATTTCAGTTTGTCCATCTGTTTGGGGGTGATAACTAGTGCTTGGAGTAAGCACAGTACCACTCATTCTGAAGACCTCTTGCCAAAAAGTGCTTAGGAACTTGCTGTCCCTATCACTCACAATGTTTTTTGGTAGCCCATGTAACCTAAACACCTCATGAAAAAACAGATCTGCAACTTGGGCTGCTGAAAAGGAGTTGGTAATGGCGAAGAAGTGTGCAAATTTTGTTAGTCTATCCACTACAACGTAGATACAATCCTTCCCTTGGACCTTGGGCAACCCTGTGATGAAGTCCATTGATATGCTTTCCCATTTTTGATTGGGAATAGGGAGAGGTTGCAGTAGACCAGTTGGTAGAGTATGCTCATTCTTGTTCATTTGACAAACGGGACACTCCTGAATGTAGCGTTGAACCTCTCCTTTCAACCCTTTCCACGAAAATCTTTCTCGGATCTGCCTATATGTCTTAAAGAATCCTTGGTGACCAGCAAGCGGAATGTCATGAAATGTCAATAAAATCTTCTTCCTGAGCTTAGAATCAGCCACCAGAAAGATTCTCCCCTTGTAGTGTATCAACCCTTCAATCACCTTGTACCTTTCGTCATGAAAAGTACCCTCAATGATGCTGGTTGCAAACTGATTTTTGGCATAATCAGCAAGCAACATGTCCTTCCAATCAGCAGTAAGCTCACACAATGAGCTCAAATGGGGTCTCCTAGACAGAGCATCAGCCACAACGTTATTTTTCCCTTTGACATACTCAATGTGAAAGTCGTAAGCTTGAAGTTTACTCACCCACTTTTGTTGCCTCTTGTTCAGATCCTTCTGATGCATGAAGTGTTTGAGGCTATTGTGATCAGTCTTGACCACGAACGTGTTTCCCACCAAATACTGCCTGAACTTGGCTAATGCATGCATAATGGCAAGCATTTCCTTGTCATAGATAGAGTATGTTCTTTCAACACCCCTCAGTTTTCTGCTCTCAAACACAATGGGATGTTTGTCTTGCATCAAGACAGCCCCAACTCCTTCACCGGATGCATCACATTGTAACTCAAAAGGCTTGGAAAAATCCGGAATTGCCAGAACCGGACAAGAGCTCATGATCCTCTTAAACTTATCAAAAACAGTTTGAGCCTTTTCTGACCAATAAAAAGCTCCTTTTTTCGTGAGATCAGTAAGAGGAGCAGCATTCTGTGAGTAGCCTTTCACAAATCTCCGATAAAATCCACAAAGACCCAAAAACCCTTTCAACTGAGTCAAGTTCTCAGGAGGTGGCCAATCAACAACTACTTTGATCTTTTCAGGATCAACCTTCACTCCCTCAACACTGATTATGTGGCCAAGGTAAAGTAGCTCCTTCATTCCAAATTCACATTTGGACTCTTTGGCAAACAAGCTCTCTGATTCTAAGATGCTAAGCACTTCCTCCAAGTGCCTGAGATGTTCTTCCCATGTCTTGCTAAAAATCAGGATGTCATAAAAAAATATCAACACAAACCTCCTCAACTGCTTCTGAAAAACTTGGTTCATACAAGATTGGAAAGTAGCAGGAGCATTAGTCAACCCAAATGGCATGACTAGAAACTCGAAGTGGCCATAGTGACATCTAAAAGCTGTCTTTTCAACATCAGATCCTCTCATCCGAATCTGGTGGTAACCCGATCTCAAATCGATCTTTGAAAAGAACTTCGCCCCATGTAGCTCATCAATGAGCTCATCTATCCTTGGAATGGGGTATCGGTTTTTGATGGTGCTTTGATTCAAAGCACGATAGTCCACACACATGCGCATGGTACCATCCTTCTTCCTCACAAGAACCACTGCTAAAGTGAAGGGACTCTTGCTTGGACGAATGAAACCCATCTCCAAGAGTTCCTGAATATTTTTCTCAATATCATCCTTCTGCTTCTTCAGGTACCGATATGGAGTTGTAATGACTGGTTTAGCTCCTTCCTTGAGCTCTATGATATGCTCCGAACCCCGTTCAGGTGGTGGTCCAGGAGGTAAATCAGCAAACACCTTGCTCTTCTTTGTGAGTAAAGATTGAACATTAGGAGGATAGTCTCTCTTAGTGTCAACCGGACTAGCAGGAAGAATCATACATTCTGCAGCCCACTCAACTTGATCATGGCGAATCAGCCTTGCCATTCTCTTGAATGACACAACCCGAGGACCCCCATTGGACATTCCTCTTAGTACTGCCCTTTTCCCATCGGATTGAAACTTGAGCTCCATAGTTTGCAGATTTAAGGAGATCTCTCCAAGTGAACGCAGCCATTGAATGCCCAAAACGGCATCCGTATCTCCAATGTTGACTACATAGAAGTCGTCGTTGACTTCATAGTTTCCCAACTGCATAGTCATGTTTGAGATTTTCTTGGTACATGAAATGTGGAATCCATCAGCAACCATGACCTTGAAGCCTTCAAACTCTTCTGTTTGCAGCCCCTTCTTTGCCACCACAACTTCATCAATGAAGTTATGTGTTGCCCCGGTGTCAATCAAAGCAACTATTCGCTGCCCCTTAATCATCCCTCTAACCTTGAAGGATTCATTTCTTTGAAAGCTCGAAAGCTGAGCCAAAATACCTCCACTTTCCTTTTCATCTTCAGACTCTTCTGGAACTCTTTCCACTTCACTATCTTCAAAATCAGATTGCTGGTCTGAAAAATCAGAATTACTTTCACCAGCTGAATATTACTCAATTTGATTAAATTTAACTCCCTTTGGGCAAACAGGATCTTGAGACCATTTTTCCCTACACCGGAAACATAACCCCTTTCTTTTGAGTTCGTTTAGTGTCTCTGGATCTAATCTTGTGACATGAGGATTATGATGTTTGAACTCCTTATGCTGAGGTCTCAAAGGAGGTCTTTGATGAGGTCTTTTCCCTTTATCCCCTTTGTGAAAGGATGTCCTGGGTTGAAACTTTGCCTTAGGAGCTGCCCACTCCATGTTTCTTGCCTTCTTCATGGCCTCCTGTAGGGAGGGTGGATCAAAAGCTTTAATCCATCCCTTGAGTGGTTCCATCAATCCTTCACTGAAAAGGATCACCAACCGCCTCTCTGTGATTTCAGTGACCATGACTGAGAGTCTTTGGAACTGAGCTATGTAGGCATCAACTGTGCCATATTGCCTCAACTGTGCCAATTCTCTGAAATGAATTTCAGGATCTTTCTTCTCAAATCTCTCAATGAGCCTATTGGTGAACTCATCATAGGTTGTGATAGACCGATGACCCAAGGTGACTAGGCCATGGTACCACCACTTGTGCGCCACCCCATCTAGGTGTAGCGTAGCGAACTTAATCGCCTCCTCTTCCGCCATGGGTCTAAGAGCTAGATAGCTATCCAACTTCTGTATCCAAGCGCGAGCTGAACTGTTATCACTCCCGTCATAGTGTGGAAGTATAACCTTGTTGACAGCTTGATACAAGTCCCCTTGAACTGTTGGTCTTCTTTGCTCATAATGTCTCCCTTGTCCTTTATTCTTCCTTTTGTGATCCATAAAATCATCATAGGACATATCCATCTTGATTTCATCAGAGAGAGAATCATACTCCGCACAGCCAAGTCTCAACTGCTCCACGAATGAAGCATTCTCTTCAGGATCAGGTTGAGTGTTTACGGGCACCAAAAAGGTGGGTTTGAAAGGGCTGGCAGAAATGTGTGTTGTGTTTGAAACAGGCTGAGCAGCATGTCCATCATGCTGGTTGGAGGCACTGTGTTCTCCTCTATGTCTAGGGTTACTTTGTGGAGTTGTGTTCTGGCCCACTTTTCCCATCATGAGAGATACCATATCCATCAGGGCATCCATCTTCCTCTCAAATCTCTTTCCGGGACATATCGATCTCTCTCTTCCCTTTCCACTATCATCTCTGTTGCTGGCAAACCTCTCGTTACCCCCAACTGATTTCTCACCTTCTGCCATATCTGTTTCCTGAGAGGGCTCATTCTGATCTCTCACCTTCTGCCATATCTGTTTCCTGAGAAGACTCCCAATGAGGCCTCAAGACCTCTGAGGCTGTCTAACCTTCTGGAGCCTGATAGGGCTGAAACTGTTTTCCAACTTTCTTGTCTTCCCTTGCTATGTATCTCTTTTCTCTGTCACTCATAGACGGTTTGTTCACAGGATGGCAAGATCTTGGCTCTGATACCATTGAAATATTCTGAGCCAAATTTTTTCGTTTTTTCAATTGCAAGTTACAAACAAAATGCACCCGTTAAGGTTAGCTCTAAACCAAAACGATGCTGAAGCAACTCTAACCAGAATGTACACCAGGATCCCGATGTGGGCAAGGTGTGAGCATTGGTCAGAGGATCTGAAAGAAATGCTGATACAAAGAACTCTAACCAAGAATGTGCCGGCGAGCGACGAGCATGTGGTTAGAGGATCCCTACCAACTAATTAATTGAAATAACTGGACCTCAAGAATGTGCTTTCCAAACTGAGATGGAATGGGAGCTACCATATGACGGAGATACTAAGAATTACAATGCAATTACAGAAAATAAGCGAGAATGTTGAAAGTAACTCAACACCCAGAATGTGCTTTCTGACCCGGAGTGGGAAAGGAGCTACCATAGGGCGGAGATGTAAGATATTACAAAGCAATTATGAAATGTAGAGACGAGCATTACAAAATGATAAAGCAAGATTATGAACTGCTGTCAGTACTACTGCCAACTTACAATATGATAGATAATGCCTTGCTATCAATGTGAATCAAGAGATGAATAGAGCTGCAACAATATATATTGAGTTTCCTTCACTAAGTAATAAAGCTTAAATCAAAACTCTATTATTTAAGCCAACCTGACAATCTGATTTGTGACAGTCCTGTTTTCCGCATGCATGAACAGCAGCCTTGTAACTCACAGATTCACTCACAACTCACTCCAAACTCAACCAAATTCCACCAGACGAAAAGCAATATGATCCTATGAAGATGGCGACCAAGATAGGACACTGAAAGCTGATCAAAAGTCTCTATTTAATTTATGCACGAAAACCAAGACAAGCAAAAAGGTACGGTCCAGCAAGAGGGGCGATTTTACTTTAAAAATCCCATGCTTCTCTAAAAAATCTGAAACTTAAGACAAAGGTGTGCCCTTCCCAGACAAAAGGATCTAAAC